>NC_090754.1:2321270-2348770 GCF_036898095.1 Palaemon carinicauda | reverse complement strand
TAAGTCCAAGAAGATATAACGCTTTTTGTGGATTAAGTAATATTTTGGATATCGTCCAAGAAGTTTAAGCACCTTCGAAGCTAAAGAAAACCTCTTGTATCAACTACAAGAAACTTTAACACCTAGTTCTTAGATAATTTCTTGCATAACATCCAGGCACCATTAATACGTTATAAATAGCAAAAATCATAATGTCTGTAGTACAAAAAGCTAAAAAAAAAAAAAAATGAATAAAAAAAATGAAAAACAATTCTTGGTCCAAGAAGCTACGATGCCTTTTTTGGATTGGGGCAACTTTTTTAATATTTTCCGAGAAACTCCATTACCAAAAGGAAATAAGCTACAGAAGTCATACTATCTCTGATCCATGAAGCTATAACACCTGGGTTTTAGACAACATCTTGAATATCTTCCAAGAACTGTCAACGATTTCTCACCAGTATAAAATCTTGCCTTTTGTCTAGGAATAATTTACCCATTTTTAATTTTAATTACTTGTTGACTCACGTCTAGAATACTGAATACCTTCCACTTCATGAAACATCTTACCTCTCGTCGATGAATCACAAACCCCTTCTTGATGTTGAACAGTGTCTTGGTCTTCCCCAAAGAAGCTTGAATGCTTTTCCAACTGCAAGCAATATCTTGCATTTAATCAAAGAAGTGAACAGTGCTGAAATCGTACTGATCATTTAAATGTCAATTGTTTTGTATTTTCTTTGATGATAGAGGAAACTTTTAAGACAAATAGGCTACATCAAGTGAGATATAATAAACCGCTGTAGATTCATATGTTTAATAGATATCAGAAAATCTAGAACTACAAATTAAATACAGAACAAAAATAATAATACAGCAATAGTTTAAGGGTGTTGTAGTAACTCATTTTAGGGAAATAAAACTAATTTACCAATTTGAATGATAACTTTTTTTTTCTCTAATATAAAGCATGTCTACTCACGTGTGTAGAAAGTTTCATGAAGATCCATGTAAAAGAAAGAAAAATAAATGGAGTAAAATTTGCGATAAATTTCCTAATTTTTCAAGTAACACTCCATTTACAAATATCGAGAAATTAAACTTATAAAACTTGCTATGGAAAGAAGGATATTCAATTTATAGATATGCAAAAGGGTTCTTAAAAATTGAGAATAACTTTTTTTTTTTTTTTCAAGTCGCACTTTTATGCATCAATAAAATATTTGCGATTAAATAAGAAAAGCAAATAGTAAAAATCTAAATATAAAAAATCCCCTCCGTCAAATCAAAACCCTAGCATTGCCAATAATAAAGAAAACATGAATATTATAGTAATAAATATATTGTGTTAATGTGAAAGAAAATAATTTACTTTTGGGTTATGGGCATTTAAAGTTTAAAAAGCTCCAGCGGCGTACTTTGAGAGAACCTTTTATACTAGCTTCCTCCTTATCTTCCTTCTTTTTGGCGTGTCCACTCTCTCGCCTATTGTTTTTAGGTATTTTAGCATGCCAGCCAATGCTCAACATGAAAGAATTCACATAACGAAAATTTTGCGTATCCTGCTTTGCATCTTGCTACAGCAGAGGCTATTGCAAAATTTACATTCCTCTTGCTTGCTTTCAAGTGCTTAGGGCATATCTGCCAAATACGGTGGTGCAACAATTCAATTCTATTTTGGCTGAGTCCTTGGAGGCAGTTTTTGGACGATCATACAGCTGTTTCAGCAGAGCAAACTCGTTCTTACTTAATTGGATATAAAAAATTTTCTTTGTATGCGAATGAGGTGCTTTCTTCAGAGCAATGTCCTTATTATAAAAACACTAGGAAAATGGACCTTGGGGACATAGAGGATGCTGAAGATTATCATATGTGGAAGCACAATAGAACAAGGTTAACGATATACTTTTCTTTTGGTCCTTTTACACCAAGGCCAAAGTGTTTAGCAACATAATTCACACACACTAGATCTTAGCAATGGTGGGACTAGTGTCATACGGACCTTTGGTTGATTCATTCCCTTGATAGAAGCGTAAGAAGAGCTATCACCATCATATACCACACTCGTTTATCTGAAGTTATAACTGAGAAATTTCCCCCACATCAAAACTGCCAATTCAGCTTCCATCCTACCAGAACTTCCATCATATTTCTGTTCGCATTCAGAAACCATGCGAGTCCAACTAGTCTATATACTTAGAATGAGAGATCTGGCCCTTTTCCGTATAACTACGTTTGTTGTTACACATTTCACAAATCAAACTTAATACTTCATAGTCATTGATGTGACCGGAATCAGTTTTCATGACAGCCCTGGTTTTGAAAATTACTCCTGTGACCTCATTTGCTCTGGATATGTTCCAATCTTGCTGTTCAATGATACATTAAAGTAATATAGGAGATCTACTACTAGATTAGTAAATTTATATATTCCTTCCATGAACGCCTTCCTCTTTTTTGAGCGGTTGCGCTTATGTCTTTCTCTTTGTATTATGTTCTGGTTCATCTTCATCAGTTTCAGGTTCAACATACTTTCTTTTGCCATTGCGTTTTGCGACATTGTTCACACACTCGATCTTAGAAACAGTAGCACCAGTGCCATATGGACCAGTGGCTTGACTCATTCCTTTGATAGCTGTGTAATCAGAGCTATACTCATCACATACCACACTCGCGTATCTGAATTTATAATTGAGAGATCTCCTCCAAATCAAATCTGCTAACTCTGCCTCCATCCCACCAGTATACTTTTATAAATCTGATATCATTTTGAAACCATGTGTGAGTCCAACCAGTCTATATACTCAGAATGAGAGATCTGCCCCTTTTCCATCACCCTACGTTAGTTGTTACACTTTTCACACATCAAACTTAATAATTCATAGTGAATGGTGAGACCAAAGTCAGTTTCTATAACAGCCCGGATTCCAAAATTATTCCTGTGGCCCTTACTGTAAATAATTTGCCGTCAGAAAACGGTAAAAGTCCTGGAATAAATGTTGCCAGACATTTACCGTTTACAAAATGGACACATTGACATAAATGAGTTATATTACGCTTACCACCCCTTAAAAGATAATAACAAAGTAGGGTAAAAATTTCTGTGGCCGCTATTTTATTGAATACCGGCTAGGAGCAGTATACTTTTAAAAATTTCCGATTAAAGTTACGGCTTTTTTAACGTTGCATCAAAGCTAACTTCAATATCTGCGATTCCATCTTCGTTTTTTATTTCATGTCCCTTTTGCTTATCTAATAATGTTTTGAATGAGATATAATTGAGCCCAAAAAAGCAACGATATTTTAAACACCGGAAAATCTCTCCCTAACATTATCATACTATAAATCAACATCAGATTTTTGGGAAAAGAAACTTCTGATTATTTGCTTGTTAGGCGTTCTTTGCTTTTGCCTGGAATGTACAGAATCTTGATCCCGAAATGTTTAACATCATATTCCTGGAACATTGCAAAACGTATCATCGGTATATTCAAATTCATATCTCTTGAAAGTAGAAAGTCATATCAATGGAATGTTCTGAATCCTATTTTTGAAATGTTCAAAATTATGCCCCAAGATAAATCAAAACTATAATCCTTGAATGTTGGAAACCATTTGTCGGAAATGTTGGAAGTAATTTCCTGCAATATTCGAAATTCTACCCTTGGATTGTTCAAATTCAAATCCAGAGAAAGTTCCGAATCATATACTCTTGATGGATCACTATCATGCCCATTGAAGTTTGAAAATCATATCCATGAAATGTTTAAAATCATATCCCCTGAAAGTTCTGATTAACATCCTAGAATAAACTTGGAATTTACAAAACAGAATCCCTTGAATACTCAAAATAAATTAGCAGATCTTTCAAAATCATATCACTTAAATTTTGAAAATTATATCCATATAATACTCAAAATCATATCACATCATTTCCATTCCATGGAAGTTTAAAGTCAAATCTATGGAACATTGAGAATCTTATCCTCACCATATAAGTAGGAAGTCATTGTCATTCTCCTGGAATGCTTAAAAGCATTTGCATTGAATGTTCAAAATCACTTCACTGAAATGCTTAAATATAACCCTAGAATATTCAAAATCCGGTCAAAATCAAATCCCTGCAATATTACAAAATCTCTGCTTGAATTATTCTGCCATATCCCTGAAATGCCTGAAATAGTATCTTTAGAATGCTCAAAATTGTTTCTGCAATATACAAAAACATATCCTTAGAAAGGTCAAAATTTTATCATTGAAAATTTCAAAGTCTTATCCCTGGAAAGGTCAAAATGATAGTCCTGGAATGTATAATATCATAACCCTGGAATTTCTAAAATCATTTCACTGTAATATTCGAAGTCGTGGCCGTTGAATAATAAAATTCATATCCCTGAAATATTTATAATCATATCGCTAGACTGTTTAATCTCATAACCCTAACCCCATACAAAATGTAAAAACTCAAATCACTGGAATTCAAAATCACAATTATAAATTATTTAGAAATCATATAACTGAAATGTTTAATATGATATCTCTAGAATAATTGGAATCATATTCCTAGAATGTTCAAAATCATAACCGTAGAGTGTTTAGTTCATATTGTCGGAATGTTCAACATCATATTGTAGGGATATTCAAAATACTATCGCTGCAAGGTTTAAAAGCATAAATATTGAATTTTCAAAATCCTATTACTAGACTTTTCAATATCCTATTTCCTAGAATATTCAACATTTTAGCCAAGGAATGTTCAAAATAATATTTCTTGAATACTAAAAGTCGGGCCCTGCCATAACGAAAATTATAACCATCAAATATTCAGAATCGTAACACTGGGATGTTCAAAATAATATCACTGGAATGTTAACAGTCAAAGTCCTACGATATTAAAAAATCATATTTCTGAAATATTTAAAGTCATATCCCTTGAGTGCTAGACACAAAATCAGTGATCCTGTAATATCCAAATTCCTCTTGTAGGATTTTGAAAGTCACACCCATAGAAAGACAAAAATTATATCACTAAATCTTTCCGAATTGCCTTTTTGGTATGTCCAAATTAGTACTCCTGGAATTACCAAAATCATATATGTTGAATGTTAAAAATCACAACCTTGAAATTCTCAAAATCACATCTTTGGTATATACAGATATATTATCAGAATAATAAAATTCATAACCCTAGATTATTCACATTTATGTCCTTGAAGTTCTCAAAGTCATATCCCCTAAACTTTCTATATCATATCCATAAAATACGCAGTAATAAACTTTAATGCTTAAAATCATATCATTTAATAAGTTGGAAAGGCATGTCCTTGAATGTTTTAAATTATATTCCTTGAACTTCCATAATCCTTATTCTGGAATGTTCAAAATTAAATCCCTGCTATTATTATTATTATTATTATTATTATTATTATTATTATTATTATTATTATTATTATTATTATTATTATTATTATTATTATTATTATTATTATTATTATTACCTCTGCCAAGGAGGTTATGTTTTCGAGACTATATATTCATTTATTTAGTTTTCTGTGTCTGTGAATAGGATTATATCAAAGCTACTAAACTGATCTTAACGAAATTCTCACCACTGATAGATATTACGCCATGGTCGACTTCATTGAATTTTGGAGATGATCCAAATCCGGATTCCAGTATATTCATTCATTTGTCTGTGCGTCTGTGGACAGGATTACGTCAGAACTACTCGATGGAGTTTTACGAAATTTTCACCACATATAGGTCTTAGAGCTGATCCGGAATTAGTTTCTGGATTCCACTTTATTTATCTATTTTTCCGTGAGTCTGTGGACAGAATTACGTCAAAACTACTCGACAGATTTAGACGAAATATTCACCACAGATGGATCTTAGGTCATGGACCATCCCAATAAGTTTTAGAGATGATCCGGATACGCACCAGGGTTGCAGACTATTATTATTATTATTATTATTATTATTATTATTATTATTATTATTATTATTATTATTATTATTAGCCAAGGTACAACCCTAGTTAGAAAAGCAAAATGCTATAAGCCCTAGGGCTCCAACAGGGAAAAATAGCCTAGTGAAGAAAGGAAATAAGGAAATAAATAAATGATGAGAATAGATTAACAATATATTCTAAAAACAGTAACAGCGTCAAAACAGATATGTCCTATATAAACTATTAAAAACGTCAAAAACAGATATGTCATATATAAACAATAAAAAGACTCATGTCAGCCTGATCAACATAAAAAAATTTTCTTCAACTTTGAACTTTTGAAGTTTTACCGATTCAATTACCCGATTAGGATGATCATTCCACAACTTGGTAACAGCTGGAATAAAACTTCTAGAATGCTGCGTAGTATTGAATCTCATGATGGAGAAGGCCTGGCTATCAAAATGAACTGCCTGCCTAGTATTACGAACAGGACAGAATTTTCCAGGGAGATCTGAATGTAAAGGATGGTCAGAGTTATGAAAAATCTTATGCAACATGCACAATGAACTAATTGAACGACGGTGGCAAAGATTAATATCTAGATCAGGAATGAGAAATTTATTAGACCGTAAGTTTCTGTCCAACAAATTAAGATTAGAATCAGCAGCTTAACACCAGGCAGGAAGACAATACTCAAAACAAGGTAGAATGAAAGAATCAAAACACTTCTTCAGAATAGATTGATCACCGAAAATCTTGTAAGACTTTCTCAATAAGCCAATTTTTTGTGGAATTGAAGAAGACACAGACCTAATGTGTTTCTCAAAAGTAAATTTGCTGTCGAGAATCACACCTAAAATTTTAAAAGAATCATACAAATTTAAAGAAACATTATCAATACTGATATCTGGATGTTGAGGAGCCACCGTCCTTGACCTACTTACAATCATATTTTGAGTTTTGTTAGGATTCAACTTCATACCCCATAATTTGCACCGTGCACTAATTCTAGCTAAATCTCTATTAAGGGATTCACCAAATCCAGATCTACATTCAGAGGATGGAATTGATACAAAGAGAGTAGCATCATTTGCATATGCAACAAGCTTGTTTTGTAGGCCGAACCACATGTCATGCGTATATAGTATGAAAAGTAATAGACCAAGAACACTACCCTGTGGAACACCGGGTATCACATTCCTAAACTCACTATGGTGCTTATCAACAACAACTCTTTGAGATCTGTTACTTAAAAAATCAATAATAATACTAAGAAACGACCCACCCACTCCCAACTGTTTCACTTTGAAAACAAGGGCCTCCTGTTTAACACGGTCAAAGGCAGCACTAAAATCAAGGCCAATCATACGAACTTCCTGACCACAATCAAGGGATTTCTGTACAGGATTGGAGATTGGAAGAAGGGCATCACATGCTCCAAGGCCTTTACGAAAACCAAATTACAAACTTGGGAGTAGATGATTACCTTCAGCAAACCTATTAAGACGTTTTGCCAAGAGACGTTCAAAAACTTTAGATAATATGGGAGCTATAGAAACTGGACAGTAATCAGTGGGACTGTAGCTACCACAAACACATTTACACAGAGGAGTAACATTACCAGTTCTCCAACAAGTGCTAAAAGCTCCTCTTCTTGCTAACTTGCGCAAAATAACAGATAACTATAGAGCTAAGAAATTGGCTGTCTTTATAAAAAACAAAGGAAAAATACCATTTGGGTCTACACCTCCATAAGCATCAAGGTCCATCAACAGAGCTTTAATCTCACGAGATCGAAAAGCTAACTTAGTTAGTTTAGCCTCAGGAAAATAGGAATGAGGAAGTACAAGTTAATTATTACTCTGTTTACTGTCAAAAACATCAGCCAAAAGGGTTGCCTTTTCCTTTGGACAGTGAGTGACTGAGCCATCTGATATAAGTAAAGGAGGAACTGTTGCATCTACACCAAAGAGTGCAGATTTAAGGGTAGACCACCATTTAAGTTCTGAGTTGTACCAGAAAGGGTTTCTTTTATGGTTAAATTGTACTCCTTTTCAGTTGAGGCATAAACTCTCTGGGCAAAAGCTTGAAGCTGAGTATAGTTGTTCCAGGTCAATTCTGATCTGTTACCCTTCCAAAGGTGGTAGGCCTCCTGCTTCTCCAAATAAGCACGTCTACAATCATCATTGAACCACGGTTTGTCCTTCACTCGGTACCTTAGCACACGAGAAGGGATACGCCTATCAATTATGTTAACTAGATTCTCATTTAAAGCGACAACAGGATCTCCACTACTATATAATTGGGACCAATTAAAACACAAAAGATCATGCAAAATCCCATTTCAGTTTGCTTGGGATTTCATATAAATTTTATAAGAGTACGATATATCAGGGACAGGCTGCTCAGTCTTCACTACTAATGAAATCCAGGCATGATCAGATATCCCGACTGGAGAACGAATCTTACTAGTTATAACGCCAGGGGAGTCAGTGTATACGATGTCCAAGCAATTATCAGACCTGTGAGTAGTTTCATTTATGATTTGCTCAGAGCCTGATTCAGAGGAAAAGTCTAAAGCTCTTAAGCCATGGCGATAGGTAGGAGAGATACAACTTAACCACTCCCTATGGTGAGCATTAAAATCACCAACAAAGACAAAAGAAGCCTTTCTATCATCTTCTTATATCTTAGCCATAATGGTAAGAAGACAATCGAAGATATAATCATCCATGTCTGGATTCCGGTAGATCGAACACAAATAAAAGTTGTTATGCTGGCCACAAACTTTTATTACATGAATCTCAAGATATCCGCATTGATTGCAGGACTTATGAGAAGCAGGGTACTCGGTCCTAATATATACAGCCATTCCCCTGGCCCTAGGGATGGCATCAAGTTTCAACATTATTGGCTTCTTAAAACCAATTATAAGGAGCTCAGATGAGTGCCTCTTATTAAAAACCAAAATTTCTGAGCACAAAAGATTATCATACTGTCTGGACGCAACTGTAAGGTCTTGGATATTTGCATGAAGACCACGAATATTGCAATACAGAAGACGACATTGACGAAATCTAGGACGTATTGGTCCCGGATCTAGCACAATGTCTCCAGACAGCATAAGAATTAATAGAAATAAAAAAGACACATCATACTTAAAAACAAGATTAACAAGAATTATAACAAAAACAATATGTACAGAATTATAAATAAAGTGATTGATGATACCCATAGACTATAGTAAAAAGTTGGAAAAACTGGTCAACATGGAGGTGCTGATGCACCATGCAAGGCTAAATAACCTCTAGGATAGCCACTTCAACTGAAGGGAGGACAGTAAGGATGGTTTTGAGAATAAAAAGAGTCAGAAAAAGGAAAAGACAACCTCTTGATAAACCATCAGGCATCCAAGGCCCTTGCATTAAGCCTGCCCAATACACCATTTCAAAAAAACATGAGGAAGAAAAAAAATAATAAGAAGATAGAATAGTGTGCCCAAGTGTCCATCAAGCAAGAGAACTCTAATCCAAGACATTGGAAGACCATGGTACAGAGGCTATGGCACTACCTAAGACTAGAGAACAATTGTTTAATTTTGGAGTGTCCTTCTCCTAAAAGAGCGTCTTACCATACCTAAAAAGTCTCTTCTACCATTACCATGATGAAAGTACACTGAACAAATTGCAGTACAGTAATTAACCCCTTAGGTGAAGAAGTGTTAAGTATAAAATTGTTGTCAGGTGTATGCGGAAAGACGAAAATATGTAAAGAATAGGCCAGATAATTCTGTGTAAGTGTACGCAAAGGAAAAATAAGCCGTGACCTGAGAGAGGGATCCAATGCATTAGCATCTGGCCAGTCAAATGATCCAATACCTCTCTAGTGGTAGTATCTCAACGGGTGGCTGGTGCCCTAGCCAACCTACTACATACGATCCTGATATATATATATATATATATATATATATATATATATATATATATATATATATATATATATATATACATACTATATATATATATATATATATATATATATATATATATATATATATATATATATATATATATATATATATATATATGTGTGTGTGTGTGTGTGTGTGTGTGTGTGTGTGTGTAGAAATCACGAAAGCTGACGCGTTATGAATAAAGAATGTATTATAGCCACGAAAGGAAAAATGAAAAGACTTGATTGGAGTTAGTACTTTCATCCACTCAGGACATTATCAAATTCAACAATGAGAATACATATTCGTTCGTTCGTAGTGTATTACAGCCAACTCTTCCTGTTGGCACCGGCCTTTCCCTTGGTTGGCCAGAATACATATACAAAGACATCATATTTATACAGGAGAAGGGGATCCAACAGCTGTCAGTTTCCGGAGAAGTCAGATTTTAGATAAAAGGATAATACTGGATTAACGGAAAACAAACCTGGGCTTAGATTCAAATTTCTACCTTGAGTACAGGAGATTAAAAAGGATTCAGCAATATTCCTTTGGAAATAGTCATTCACATGGATTACATTTTCTGCCTTTGATGATCCAATTCTGTGACTTGACTCTAACCAGTGGGAGGCCAGGGCATTATTAAGAGAACCCGTGGAGACAGCCACCTGATGCTGTTTTAACCTGACTGGGGTGCTTTTGGATGTTTGACTGACATAGAATAAGTTACACTCTGAACAAGGAATGCTATATTTTACATAATTATTATTTCCAGAACTATTCTTAATTAACATGTTTTTTAATGTACAATTATATTTAAACAGTATATCAATGTCTAGTTTTTTCATAAGTGGTATAACATCTAAAATACAAACATGAAATGGCAAATAAAGCATATTATTAATTGTTTCCTTCCTCTCTAATTGGACATTATTAAATGTTCTCTTTGCCTTATTCATACATTTTTCTAAGAAATATTTTTGATAGCAAAGATCTGTTGCAATTTTTTTCTATTTCAGTGAACTCGTCCTCAATGTAATGTGGGCTACAAATTCTAAATGCCTTAAGGTACATATAGGAAAAAATTGAATGTTTTATATTTTTAGAGTGACCAGAGTAAAAATGTACATATGAAAAATTATTTGTAGGCTTTCTATATATGGAAAACTTAAATTTATCTGTTTCGCTAACTATTAAAACGTCTCAAAATAGGATACAATTATTTTCTTCATTTTCTTTAGTAAATTTTATAGATGGTTCTAATGAATTAATGATTGAAACAAAACCCTCATGATTAAAATTTTCTTCTAAAATACCTAGAACATCATCAACCTATCGATACCACACAATTTGGGAAGACCACACTGAGGGAATTAATATAGATTAAAAAAACTCCATATATATGTTGGATAAAAATGGGGACAAAGGATTACCCATAGCCATACCAAAAACTTGTTCACAGTAATCTCCATTAAAACTAAATTTATACTTTTTAATGCACAAAAAAATTAGTTCAATAATAGAATGGGTTGATAAACGTAAATCATAAGCATCTAAAATACTTGACAGGAAAAACAATAAGTCATCAACCGGCACTTTGGTAAACAATGAAGTTACATCAAAACTTACTAATCTATGTCTAGACGTAAGGTTAACTTTTTGTAATTTTTCGCAAAGATCAACAGAATTTTTTACATGGAAGATTGAAATAGATCACAAGATCGGGGACAGTAATTTGACTAAATATTTGGATAATTTATCGTTAATAGAACCTGTAACACTGATAATTGTTCTGATCGGATATCCTGTTTTATGGGTTTTAATTAAACAATATAAATAAGGCAAAGACGGACCAGTAGAGATAAAGGAATTAATTAAGGATTTTTCTTGTTTTAACATAGATTTTAAGTTTTATTAAAATCTTTGATGACATCGTCTAAGGTATTAACTCTTAATCTTATGTAAGTGGAAACATCTGATAAAAGTACATACATCTTTTCTAAATAAGTGGTTTTGTTCATGATAACTAATAACCGTATCCCATTTTGACACGTTTTAATAGTTAGAGAAACAGATAAATTTAAGTTTTCCATATATAGAAAGCCTACAAATAATTTTTCATATGTACATTTTTACTCCGGTTACTCTAAAAATATAAAACCTTCAGTTTTTTTCTCCATGTACCTTAGGGCATTTAGAATTTGTAGCCCAGATTATATTGAGGATGAGTTCACTAAAATATAAAAAATTGCAACAAATCTTTCCTATCCTAAATATTTCTTATAGAAATATATGAATAAGGCTAAGAATACATTTTATAGTGACCAATTAGAGAGGAGGGAAACAATTAAGAATATGCTTTGTTTGCCATTTCATGTTTGTTTTTAAGATTTTATACCACTCTTGAAAAAACTAGACATTGATATACTGTTTAAATATAATCGTACATTAAAAAACATGTTAATTAAGAATAGTTCTGGAAATGATATAACGTAATATATAACATTCCTTGTTCAGAGTGTAACTTATTCTATGTCCGCCAAACATCCAAAAGTATCCCAGTCCGATTAAAACAGCATCAGGTGGCTGTCTCAAGGGTTCTCTTAATAATGCCTTGGTCTCCCACTGGTTGGAGTCAAGTCACAGAATCGGATGGTCAAAGACGGAAAAAGTAATCCATGTAAATGACTATTTCCAAAGGAATATTGTTGAATCCTTTTTAATCTCCTGTACTCAAGGTAGAAATTTGAATCTAAGCACAGGTTTGTTTTCCGTTAATCCAGTATTATCGTCTTATCTAAAATCTGACTTTTCTGGATATATATATATATATATATATATATATATATATATATATATATATATATATATATATATATATATATATATATATATATATATATATATATATATATATATATATATATATATATATATATATATATATATATATATATATATATATATATATATATATATATATATATATATATATATATATATTTCTGTGTGTGAATATGGGTCAATATCAACCACCATGGCATTTAAGACGGAATTCTACCTTAGGAATATATATCAACTGGTATTCAATTATGGTAATAGCTTCTGGCTGGGTAGAGATTCAAAACTCTGCCACTCAGCCGAAACCATGACTATAAGGACTCTATCTACCTATATTCTGAGCTATCAAGAAATATTTAAAGTTTATGACGAGTCACTACATAATTCTGTCGAATCTAGGAATCTGTTCTTAGATTTAAAATGAACCCATCTCTACCATAAAAGCTGAATTGTGGGTTTGCTACACGTGGTTATTTAAGATGAATATATAACACTAACACTCGATATTTTAATCAATGTAAATATCAACCACAATGGCATCTGATACTGAAATCTACAGTAGGAGTATACTGTATATATCCACTGAATTTCCTTTATGGTAAAAGTTTTCGGCTGGGCAGAGATTCAAACTCGTGCCAATCAGCCGAAACTATGACTGCGAGGACTCTACAAACTGAGCTATTAGGTAAGATATGATTTAAGTGTCCTGAAAGTAACCCTTCATATTCCCCTCTAATTTAGGAATCTGTTGTTAGACTTGAACTGAACTCATCTCCATCATGATAGCTGAACTGTGAGTTTGCAAGACGTGGTTATTTAAGTTGTAGTTATTTCACCAATACTTGTGATTCTAGGTTGTAAAACAAGAAACTGTGACGAGCCAAGAGTAGCTTGTGACTCAAAAGGCGAGATGAAAGCAACTGAGTAATTTTAGTACAGAACATCGAGTTTATATACACAGTAAGTCCAGGTAAGAAGGTTACAAAAATCAACATGCTATTTCTTGTCCAACCGGCAACCGGTTCTGCTAACAGTTAAAAATGAAGTAAGCAGACATGTTACTGCAAGTTGCTGTCAGGGCGAGGGGAGAGCGAAGATACAAAGGATAATATATACAAAAAAAGAGAAATGTCGTTATTATGTACGATAGTGTGACACACAGGTGGTACATGGCTCCCCCCCTAAAAATTATATACTGTACATGTTAAATAGGACGCCCTAATCTAGAGAGGCGAACTGTAGGCGGGTCTTCTGGTAGGAGAAAAGCAGGTTTTAGAGGATTAATGGAAACCCAGTCTTCTTTGCCATAAATGTTTAGTAGGATTGCTTTTGGATTGCGTCGGATCATAAGGAAAGAGCCTGTGTAAGGGGGCTTTAGCGGTGTCTTGCTAGTGTTGTTGTGTAGGAAGGCGTGCATTGCAGAGTGTAAGACTGTCGGTAGGTGATGCTTTACTAGGGGTTTGAAAGTCTGGTGGCATGTAGTAAATTTTCCTACGATGTGACGGATGCAGAGGAGGTTGTAGAAGGAAAAAATTCTGCAAGGACGACCAACGGGTTGCCAAACACCATTTCAGCTGCTGAGACATCCAGAGCGTCTTTAGGAGTGGTCCTTAGTCCGAGTAGGACCCAGGGAAGCTGAATAAACCAGTTAAAGTCCTTGCAGCGGGACATCAGAGCTGCTTTGAGGGTGCGATGAAAACGTTCAACCATTCAATTGGCAGCGGGGTTGTAGGCAGTTGTCTGATGTAGGGTGTTGCCCAGGAGACTCACTAGTGATGTCCACAATTGAGAGGTGAAAGTTGTACCCCTATCAGAAGTAATATGCTCAGGGATACCAAATCTTGCTATCCAACCTAAGAGTAAGGCAGATGTACATGAGGCAGACATTGCAGTTTCCATGGGAATTGCTTCAGGCCAACAATTGGAGGGGTCAATAACGGTAAACAGGTAATGATATCCTTGTGATGTGGGTAGGGGGCCTACAACGTTGACGTAAATGTGGGCGAAACGATGCTGAGGTTAAGGAAAGGTGCCCCCTCCTAAATCCCTGTGTCGATGTACTTTGGAAGTTTGGCAAGAAGTACAAGCACAGACCCAATCCTTAGCATCCTTATTATGCAGTAGAGAATGAAGTTCGTCTTCAGCAGCTGTGCAGTAGAACAACGCGAGGGATGTGAAAGGCCGTGAATGAAATCAAACACCTGTTGGCGCATGGAAGCAGGAATCCAAGGTCGCGGTCTACCAGTACTGACGTCACAAAGGAGGGTGGTGTTGGAGTCGTCGAGGGGGAAGTCTTCCCTACGAAGTGATGTGCAGGATGTCCTACATGCTTGATACTCTGGATCCTGTCGTTGAGCTTCAGCCAAGGCGTTATAATCCGATCCTAGTTGAACAGCAACCAACGTGTTTCTTGACAGAGCATTGGCAATGAGATTGATTTTCCCAGGGACGTGTTGATGGGTGCAATTGTATTCAACCACGGTGGAGAAATGTCAGCATTGAGGGGCGGACCATGCATCAGACTGTCGAGTGTAGGCGTGCATCAGAGGCCCGTGGTCTGTGCGGATGACGAAGGGCGTACCTTCTAAGAAATGGCGAAAGTGACGAACAGCTAAGTGCACCACCTGCAATTCGCGATCAAATGTAGAATAGCCAGATTCTGCCTTGGATAGTTTTCTGCTGAAAAAGGCCAATAGGCGGGGCAAGCCGTTGACCACCTGTTCGAATGCTATACCAAGAGCAACGTCGCTGGCATCAATTTAGAGAAGGAGAGGGGCATGTGGGACGGGAAAAGTAAGAGCAGCAGCGGTTGATAGGTCATTCTTTGCGTTGCAGAAGGCTGCTTCTTGAAGGGGACCCCACTTCAGATCTTTTGGCTTGCCCTTGAGGAAGGTGTAGAGGGAGCAAGAGTGGTGGCAATGGCTGGCAAAAAAAGGTGATAATAGTTGATCATGCTCAAGAATTCTTGCAGTGCTTTGACGGTCGAGGGCATGGGGAGGTTCTGAACGGCTGCTACCTTCTAAGGGAGGGGATATACTCCTTCAGGAGTGATGCGGTGCCCTAAGAACGACACTTCGTTGACTCCAAAGGTACACTTGTCCTACCGTACAACAAGGCCGTTTTGTTGCAGGTGGTTGAGCACGATGCGCGGGTGACAGAGGTGTCCCTCTTTTGAGGAAGAGAACACAAGTATGTGATCCACGTAACATACTCAAAAGGGGAGGTCCCCTAAGATGCCATCCATGATATATATATATATATATATATATATATATATATATATATATATATATATATATATATATATATATATATATATATATATATATATATATATATATATGTATATATATATATATATATATATATATATATATATATATATATATATATATATATATATATATATATATATATATATTTGTAATATATATACAAAAGTAATTACATATAAAAAAGAAAAGTGCAACAGCTTAAATATGTAAATAGAGTAAGATTATATGATATGGAACTCAAATAATCTAATGGCTCGCTTGAAGAATACTCGCTAACAATTTTAATTATAGCATTGTTTACCAATTCATATTTTTTGTGTTTTACAGGTTCATGCCGCCCACAGTTTATTCTGATCAATTTGGTTTAGTTGTGATTTTGTTCTATTCCTAAAATTTCTATGAATTTGTATATTGTAGGGTGCATATGCCCAATCGACTGCTGCATTGCACGATGCCACCCCTCTAACGAATTATTTGTACGTGGATGTTCATTGACGACACGTTCGTAAACACTACAAACACGAGGGGGAAACATAGCATCTCTCCTTCTTCCTCTCCTACAAAGTCTTCCTATCCAAGTATCTTCGAAATAAAATACCAAATCATCTAAGTCGTCAGGGATTATATCTTTTAATGATTCAAAAACCTTTTTAATATCATTGTGGGGAACGAACACCAAGGCCACTAGCATTTTTGTAAATTTTCGTATTTCTTCACTATTACTGTATAAATTGGTCAATTCTAAGTTTTGTATTTTTCTCCATGCGGCCTGAGATAAATGGAAGAAACACCCAAACACCTCAGCGTTTCCGAAGACAGAAAGAAAAGCTTTATGCAATGCTTTTTCATAGTCACATGATATGGAAGATGGAACAATCCCGGTATCCTTGAAATATAATTGTGTCTGAGCACGGTTATATGCTTCCTCTGACTTCCTCTGAAGGAAAATATAACCCACTGGAAGCACGTTTCCTTTCTAAATGATGTGAATCATATATAGCTGATAGAATAGCTGACGAGCTATTTAGAACGTTCCATCTCCCATCCAGTGCTTATTTTTTTTATCAGTTTCAATTTTGAGGAGTAGCAAATATAAAATATCTATCGGGGTCATCACTACCGGAGTCATATGCAAGAAAATTCTCTCCATCATACGTGCAAACAAGTTCTTGAGGTATATTTATTTTTCCTACGTAACTTGGAGCTGAGAGAAGTAATCCTTTGGCTTTCCGTTGTCTTTCTACTCTTAGCTGATGGGACTGGTATTTTGGAAGAATAGCAACTACTTCCGGACGCAAATTGAGTTGTACCTCTTGAATGAGTCGCCTTGGTGGATCATACGATGTTCCAGCTCTTTCACGAAGTTGCATCATTGATAATCTAGACTCAGACTTTGCAGGATCTGGCACATGATTATGCTCACTGGCAGATGTGTATTCATCTCCGATAACATATATCCTTCCTTTGCACTTCCGATCTACACAACGCCATGACTCTTTCCACTCTTAAGCACTCTGTCAAGTCTGTAACAGTATCCTTCGTGCAATATTTTATCTTTTCCTTTGGATGATGTACTTTGAACAAAGATAAATCAAAGGTATTTCTCTTTTAGAAAGTTTTGTTAAAATTTCCAACATAAGAACAATTATAAAGATATACTAACAACTAAACGATACGCACACAAAATGAAAGTTTATGATAGTAACCAAACAAGTTATATATACATACATATATATATATATATATATATATATATATATATATATATATATATATATATATATATATATATATATATATATATATATATATATGTTGAAAGTTTACTGAATGCTGGCTGGCGATAACAGGGAGGCAGATATAATTGCTGTTGCAGGTGTTGGAGTGCCAGTGAGGGGAGATGAAAATGAGAGAGAGATTACAAGAGATGACGTGAGCAGAGCACTATATGAAACAAGAGTAGGAAAAGCATCTGGTATGGATGGTGTGAGAGCTGAGAGGTTTGAAGGAAGTGGGTGAGACAGTACTTGAATGGTTGGTGAGATTGTTTAACATATGTTTTATGTTGTCAATGGTACCAGTAGATTGGGTTTGTGCGTGTATTGTACCACTTTATTACGGTAAGGGAGATGTGCATGAGTGTTGTAATTCAAGGGGTATTATTTACTTAACTGTAGTTGGAAAAGTGTATGGTAGATTACTGAATAATAGGATCAAGGATAAAACAGAGAACGCAATATTAGAATTAGAGGGTGGTTTTAGAAGAGATAAGGGTTGTATGAATCAGATTTTTATAGTTAGGCAGATATGCAAGAAATATCTAGCAAAATGTAAGGAGGTGTATGTTGCATTTATGGGTCTTGTGAAAGCGTATGATAGAGTTGATAGGGAAACAATGTGGAATGTGATGAGGTTATATGGAGTTAGTGGAAGGTTGTTGCAAGCGGTAAAAAGTTTCTACAAAGGTAGTAAAGCATCTGTTAGGATAGGAAAGGAAGTGAGCGATTGGTTTCCGGTGAAAGTGGGGCTGAGACAGGGATGTATGATGTCACCGTGGTTGTTTAACTTGTATGTCGATGGAGTGGTGAGAGAGGTGAATGCTCGAGTGCTTGGATGAGGATTGAGACTGGTAGATGAGAATTACCATGAATGTGAAGTAAATCAGTTGTTCTTTGCGAATGATACTGTACTGGTTGCAGATGCGGAAGAGAAGCTTGGCCGATTAGTGACGGAATTTGGAAGAGTGTGTGAGAGAAGGAAGTTGAGAGTTGATGTAGGTAAGAGTAAGGTTATGAGATGTACGAGAAGGGAAGGTGGTGTGAGGTTGAATGCCATGTTGAATGAAGAGTTACTGGAGGAGGTGGATCTGTTTAAGTACTTGGGGTCTGTTGTTGCAGTAAATGGTGGAGTGGAAGCAGATGTACGTCAGAGAGTGAATGAAGGTTGCAGTGTTGGGTGCAGTTAAGGGAGTAGTAAAAAATAAAGGGTTGGGCATGAATGTAAAGAGAGTTCTGTATGAGAAAGTGATTGTACCAACTGTGATGTATGGATCGTAGTTGTGGGGAATGAAAGTGACGGAGAGACAGAAATTGAATGTGTTTGAGATGAAGTGTCTAAGGAGCATGGCTGGTGTATCTCGAGTAGATAGGGTTAGGAACGAAGTAGTGAGGGTAAGAACGGGTGTAAGAAATGAGTTAGCTGCTAGAGTGGATATGAATGGGTTGAGGTGGTTTGGCCATGTTGAGAGAATGGAAAATGGCTGTCTGCTGAAGAAGGTGGTGAATGAAAGAGTTGATGGGAGGAATACAAGAGGAAGGCCAAGATTTAGGTGGATGGATGGAGTGAAGGAAGCTCTGGGTGATAGGAGGATATTTGTGAGATGGCAAGAGAGTGTGCTAGAAATAAGAATGAATGGCGAGCGATTGTGACGCAGTTCCGGTAGTCCCTGCTTGCATCCTCCGGTGCCTTGGGTGACTGCGGAGGTAAAAGCAGTAGGCGATTCAGCACTATGAAGCTTCATCTGTGGTGGATAACGAGAGATAGTGGGCTGTGGCACCCTAGCAGTAACAGCCGAACTCGGTTGATTCCCTTGTCAGGCTGGGAGGAACGTAGAGAGGAGAGGTTTCGTTTTTTTTATTAATTTGTTTGATGTCGGCTAATCCCTAAAATTAGGAGAAGTTCCTTGGAACATATATATATATATATATATATATATATATATATATATATATATATATATATATATATATATATATATACATATTCATATATACATACATACATATATGTATATATATATATATATATATATATATATATATATATATATATATATATATATATATATATATATATATATATTCATATATACATACACACACACACACATATATATATATATATATATATATATATATATATATATATATATATATATATATATATATATATATATATATATATATATATACATACATACATATATATATATATATATATATATATATATATATATATATATATATATACGTATATATATATATATATATATATATATATATATATATATATATATATATATATATATATATATACATATATATATATATATATATATATATATATATATATATATATATATATATATATATATATATATATATATATATATATATATATATATATATATATATATATATATATATATATATATATATATATATATATATATATATATATATATATATATATATATATATATATATATATATATATATATATATATATATATATATATATATATATATATATATATATATATATATATATATATATATATATATATATATATATATATATATATATATATATATATATATATATATATATATATATATATATATATATATATATATATATATATATGCAGAAGAACCACAGGGAAATGAAAATATGAAATATACGCTTAAGTCCTGACTAGTTTCGTGATACTTCTTCAGAGGACTGGTCAGTCCTTTGAAGAAGTATCACGAAACTAGTCAGGACTTAAGCGTATATTTCGTATTTTCATTTTCCCTGTGGTTCTTCTGCATCTGAGCATCACGTTTTCCTGTGATTTTTACGCATATATATATATATATATATATATATATATATATATATATATATATATATATATATATATATATATATATATATATAAGGGAGAATATAATTTTCAGTGTACACCTCCATAAGCATATAGATCCATCACGGGATCAAAAAGCAGAACTATAGTCCATTTCTTTTAGCGATGCATATTTGCACCGACTCGCAGCGGTGCCCTTTTAGCTCGGAAAAGTTTTGTGATCGCTTATTGGTTGGAATTATCTCGTCCAACCAATCAGCGATCCAGAAACATTTCCGAGCTAAAAGGGCACCGCTGCGAGTCGGTGCAAATATGCATCGCTAAAAGAAATGAACTATAGTTTCTTTGATCTCATGAAAAGATGAATCAGGAAGATTGAGTTTCTCATTACTCTAGTGTGCATCAGCCATAAGGGTAGTCCTTTCCTTAGGACAGTGTCAGAGCCCTCTGGTTTAGGTAAAGGAAGAATTGTGTAGTCTAGACAAGATTTTAAATTTAACAGCACCCCATCACTCATGTTCCAGGGTTATACCACAAATAGTATTTTTAATGGTTGAAATGCATTTATCTACATTTGAAGCTTGAGGTCTGAATACTCTTTTGAGGAATACAAATCGGCTGTCCATTTCTCTAATACATTTTTGGTCCTCTCTTTAAGTGTATCGCTCAATTTATCTTAACAGATTTAAAAATAAATATAAAAAATGAAAGAGATTTATTAAACCTGGATAATATAGTTTATATATCTATAAGAATATTCTATTTTCAATAAGGAAACCCAAATTTGGCCTGATGAATATTTTAGGTGGCAGCAAATTTATTTTTTTCTTTCTTTTTTTTTCAAGAAGGACACTGTTGGAATTTCAGAAAAAGTGCATTTTCTAATATGATTAAAAAGTATTGTCTTATTTGAATGATCGTGGTGTCAAATCATAATTTTTGTTTGTTAACTGGAATTCCAATTTAAAACTATGTACTAACTTCCCTATACATATAACTCCCACAATCAGAATTAGGACAAAAATACCCATATCCTTGACAACATCAAACATATGCAGGTAAAACCAAAGCAACATCTCAGCAAACATCACAGCAACATCCTAACATGGTCAGCATTAGGCAATTATTTGCAATGGATGGAAACGATGTCCGTGGGATCTACCATAGAACTCATATCTCGGTTCAGCTTCAGTTTATATTTCATATGGCAAATTAAACTGGTTTTTCAGGTTCACTGAATGATTAATCAGCTAATACTGAACTCCATAGTAAGTTTCACAGCAACAGTGCCACCCAGAGTTTCCTGGTATGGAATCCAGTAAGTCCATGGTCCCAATATAGGATTCTTTACAGTTAGAAATGCACGATATGACACTAATATATATGTATATATATAAATATATATATATATATATATATATATATATATATATATATATATATATATATATATATATATATATATATATATATATATATATATATATATATATATATATATATATATATATATATATATATATATATATATATATATTATATATATATATATATATATATATATATATATATATATATATATATATATATATATATATATATATATATATATATATATATATATATATATATACACATACATACATATATATATATATATATATATATATATATATATATATATATATATGTATATATATATATATATATATATATATATATATATATATATATATATATATATATATATATATATATATATATATATATATATATCATATAAGAGAATTCTGCGATTTTATTTTGGAATTAGATATTTATCTACATTGAATAGCGTGTCTTCTCTTGAATTTTGGGGTGGCTAAAGAGTATTATCTACAGAGCCACCAATGTGTGACATTTTAGTACTTGTGTATTAGGAAATGAACGATTCTCCTGAAAATTTTATTTTATCTCCTCTGCTGTAAATAATAATCGAAAATATATGTTGTCCATTGCAAGTTCTACTCGTCAAATAGAAGTATTTTGGAGGAGAAAGATTTTTTCATTATTATTAAATTTCAAAATGAGTGTGCGACACTCCATTGACATGATCAAATTTGAGGATGAAGAGTTATCATTGTCATAAAAATTTATGAGTTTGAAGGATATTGCACTTGAAGGGATATAGAACAATAGGAGAATAATTATTTTAGTAGCCGATGTCAATTTTGTAATTTCTCACTTTAATGAGGTAAAGGAAAGACATAAAAACTTGATCATTCGTGTCTCTGCTTTTGGTGGTACCTGTGTACATTGAAAGCACATATGTAAAAGTTTTGTGGAGTAATGAGGTGAATTAAAATATAGTCGTTTAAGAAGACAGGGGAATAGTTACCATACAATATTTCAATATTAAACAAATTTAAAGGTTAAGTACAAAAGATGAATATAATAAGATTATTATTATTATTATTATTATTATTATTATTATTATTATTATTATTATTATTATTATTATTATTATTATTATTATTATTATTATTATTATTATTATTATTATTTGCAGAGCTACAACCGCAGTTTGAAAAGTGGGATGCTGTAAGCCCAGGGGCTCCAACACAGAAAAAAGCCCAGTGAGGAAAATAAACAGGTAAATAAAAGAAACAATTAACAATTAAAATATCTTTAGAACAGTGACAACACTGTTCGGTTCAATTTCAGCTCCACTTCATATAAGTTGATTCAGGTTCTAAAACCCTATTCGTCAGTTTTTATCATACAACTTTTCTGCATCTAAATAACAATTAAAGTATGTAATCCATTTACAGTAATTTTTCCTTCTGTTCGGCGGAATATAAAAGATTAAATCTTGAAAATCAAGTATGAAGACAAATTTTTAAAATAAAGCTCTATCTGTGAATTGTTTGTAAATTGTGACCAATATTAACATTTATTAAAAGAGAGTTGTAAAATTTTGGAACAAGTTGAAATATAAAACGAAAGAAAAAAAAATATTAAAACCATAAATTGTCAAATAATATGAAATAACGTTCTTCAGCAATCTGTCCTTGATATAATTATTTATCACCAATGAGATGTAGCGTATTATTTCCTGGGTATTTAAAAAAATCTCGTTTTAAGTTGATTTTTTGATGAATGGTCCAGCCAAAATTGAGTCATGGAAATGCATATAAAAATTTGTGAAATATATTCATTTATCGATTTATTCACTCAATTCGATAACAAAGAACCTGAACAGATAAAAAAAGGATTAATAAAAAAAAGGAAAAAAAATACTGCAAATTCATTTCCAATTCGAAACATCATTGTGTCATTATTTCTTTACCTGAAAATTTCCCATCATTTTTCATTTAAGCTATGGATATATCACACAATCATTTTGAAACTAATCACAAATGTGGACATATTGCAAACATAGTGCAAGTTGATATGTAGTCTTTTTTTTCTTTTTTTTTCTTTTTTTTTGGCAAGGAAAATTTAGATAACTGATTTTGAAAACATTTTGAACTATAATAACTGGCGACTTGATTAGCAAGATTTCATTTTGATGGGAAAAGATGGAAGAGAAAAATAGATTTATTACATTGTGAATTTTATGTATATATAATTCTGCAATAAAGCCTGTTGTATTCTGGTTGGTATTGCAGCTCAAGAGATTGGGATTTTGTAAGCAGCCGAAAAAGCACAGAACGTATGTTACATAAAATGGGAAATTCTTGACAATAATGGAAATCAATCAAAATTTTGCGACTAATTGGGATATTGTATCACATTGCAGTTTTTAATGCTTTACCTAGAGAGAGAGAGAGAGAGAGAGAGAGAGAGAGAGAGAGAGAGAGAGAGAGAGAGAGAGAGAGAGGGGGGGGGGTATTGATGTATTGCAGAAAGTCACATTTTCCAGGAAATTTCAGAACACCTTTAAAATCACCAAATAAAGATACCCAGTTCTATGACACGGAGGAGATTTTTGAGGGTGTTTCCTATACCTTGAAATATACTTTTAAATGTTTACGAAGACGAATGTAAAAAAGCTTTAAAAATTAGATCCTGAAAGATTTTGGCTAAAGTGATATAAAATAATATAAAACAAGGAAGATTTAATTATGTCGAATTGAACAAAGTCCATATAAAAAGTTTCCACAACACATTCAGATAGGCATGCAGTGAATCAGAGTTAACCAAACACACACATAAACACACATACACACAAACACACACACACACACATATATATATATATATATATATATATATATATATATATATATATATATATATATATATATATTTATATATATATATATATATATATATATATATATATATATATATATATATATATATATATATATATATATATATATATATATATATATATATAATATATATATATATATATATAAATATATATATATATATATATATATATATATATATATATATATATATATATATATATATATATGTATATATATATATATATATATATATATATATATATATATATATATATATATATATATATATATATATATATATATATATATATATATCATTGTACCACTATATAAGGGTAAGGGAGATGTGCATGAGTGTTGTAATTCAAGAGGTATTAGTTTGTTGAGTGTAGTTGGAAAAGTGTATGGTAGAGTAATGATTAATAGGATTAAGGATAAAACAGAGAATGCAATCTTGGAAGTACAGGGTGGTTTTAGAAGAGGTAGGGGTTGTATGAATCAGATTTTTACAGTTAGGCAGATATGCGAGAAATATTTAGCAAAAGGTAAGGAGGTGTATGTTGCGTTTATGGATCTGGAGAAAGCATATGATAGAGTTGATAGGGAAGCAATGTGGAATGTGATGAGTTTATATGGAGTTGGTGGAAGGTTGTTGCAAGCAGTGAAAAGTTTCTACAAAGGTAGTAAAGCATGTGTTAGAATAGGAAATGAAGTGAGTGATTGGTTTCAGGTGAGAGTGGGGCTGAGACAGGGATGTGTGATGTCGCCGTGGTTGTTTAACTTGTATGTTGATGGAGTGGTGAGAGAGGTGAATGCTCGAGTACTTGGACGAGGATTAAAACTGGTAGATGAGAATGACCATGAATGGGAGGTAAATCAGTTGTTGTTTGCGGATGATACTGTACTGGTAGCAGACACAGAAGAGAAGCTTGGCCGACTAGTGAGAGAATTTGGAAGGGTATGTGAGAGAAGGAAGAAGAGAGTTAATGTGGGTAAGAGTAATGTTATGAGATGTACGAGAAGGGAAGGTGGTGCAAGGTTGAATGTCATGTTGAATGGAGAGTTACTTGAGGAGGTGGATCAGTTCAAGTACTCGGGGTCTGTTGTTGTAGTAAATGGTGGAGTGGAAGCAGATGTACGTCATAGAGTGAATGAAGGTTGCAGTGTTGGGTGCAGTTAAGGGAGTAGTAAAAAAATAGAAGGTTGGGCATGAATGTAAAGAGAGTTCTGCATGAAAAAGTGATTGTGCCAACTGTGATGTATGGATCGGAGTTGTGGGGAATGAAAGTGACGGAAAGACAGAAATTAAATGTGTTTGAGATGAAGTGTCTAAGGAGCATGGTTGGTGTATCTCGAGTAGATAGGGTTAGGAACGAAGTAGTGAGGGAGAGAACGGGTGTAAGAAATGAGTTAGCGGCTAGAGTGGATATGAATGTGTTGAGGTGGTTTGGCCATGTAGAGAGAATGGAAAATAGCTGTCTGCTAAAGAAGGTGATGAATGCAAGAGTTGATGGGAGATGTACAAGAAGAAGGCCAAGGTTTGGGTGGATGAATGGTGTGAAGAAAGCTCTGGGTGATAGGAGGGTGGATGTGAGAGAGGCAAGAGAGCATGCTAGAAATAGGAATAAATGGCGAGCGATTGTGACGCAGTTCCAGTAGGCCCTGCTGCTTCCTCCAGTGCCTTAGATGACCGCGGAGGTAGCAGCAGAAGGGGATTCAGCATTATGAAGCTTCATCTGTGGTGGATAATGAGGGAGGTTGGGCTGTGGAACCCTAACAGTAGCAGCTGAACTCAGTTGAGTCCCTGGTTACGCTGGAGGAACGTAGAGAGTAAAGGTCCCCTTTTTTGTTTGTTTCATTTGTTGATGTCGGCTACCTCCCAAAGTTGGGAAAGTGCCTTTGGTGTATGTATATATATATATATATATATATATATATATATATATATATATATATACATATATATATATAAATATATATATATATATATATAAATATATATATATATATATATATATATCTATATATATATATATATAAATATATATGTATATATATATATATATATATATATATATATATATATATATATATATATATATATATATATATATTTATATATATTTATATATACATATATATATATATATATATATATATATATATATATATATATTTATATATACATATATATATATATATATATATATATATATATATATATATATACATATATATATATATATATATATATATATATATATATATATATATATATAGATATATATATATATATATATATATATATATGAATATATATGTGTGTATATAATGTATATATATATATCTATCTATCTATCTATCTATCTATATATATATATATATATATATATATATATATATATATATATATATATATATATATATAATATATGTATATATATATGTATATATATATATATATATATAAATATATATATATATAATATATATATATATATATATATATATATATATATATATATATATATATATATATATATATATATATATATATATATATATATATATATATACATATAAATATATTTATATATACACACAAACATATACACACACACACATATATATA
>NC_090754.1:2304746-2309746 GCF_036898095.1 Palaemon carinicauda | reverse complement strand
TTCAAAAAATTTTGCAGGGACTATTGCAATATATCAAGAAACATATGTAAAAAAGCAAACATTTCATTAGTATAATATATATTTCTAAAGGAATACAAAATGTACACAGACTAAGCGAAAAAAATCTTGATTTTAACATATTTCTCTTTGCAAACGAAGTCCCCTCGGGGAAAAATAACTAATCTGTAATTACATATTGCATTATAAATATGTCCTTGTTACATACGCTTTTTTTTAGCCAAAGTTTACGTTATATCTAAATAGATACCAAAACTTTTCTATCCGTTTCAAACCGATAAACCCGAATAATGCAAGTGATGATTTTTTCTCTTGATAAATTCCAAACTCATGTTAAAAGATAAAGTGCCTTTAATTTAAAAAGAAAAAATAAAGGTACTTATTCAAATGTAGTTCGTAGTTAAGATCAATTATTTTTCTTACTTATTTGTTCATTTGTTTTTTTACTAGTTTGTAAAGTTGCCGACTAGAATGTTTTTTGAATTGGTCGCCGCACATTGTTAAGCATAAAAACATATGTTTGAATATAAATGAATAAGTCGCCAAAGAACGATGTTAAATGGTGTTATTTGGTAAATACTGTATATTTTGTAAAGGTGACAAGATAAAGGACTCTGGTAATATGCATAGCTTACAGAAGTTCCACTCAGATGCGTATAAAAACATTGAAGAAAAGGAAATTTAACTAAATGATGAAGATTTACTATGTAAAATAAAAGGACTAGATCTTTTCGCAAGGGAGACCTAATTCCATGAGTGCCGACCCAAGCAGTTTTTAGTGAGACGAATACCTCAGCAGTGTTATACCATCACAGAAACTGAGGAAACATCAGACAAGAAAAGATGTATAGAGAAAGCATTTTCGCATCTACGATTTTATAAAAAAAAAAAAAAAGTTATTCACAAACTTCGGGATTCAGAAATGTGTATAATGAGAATCTATGTAACAATAGCAATAACGAACAAGCTTTTGAAATAACTAGTCAATCCCAGGTTGAAGACTGAACACTGTTCTGACCTGAAAGATAGCATCGACTTCTGATCATCCCGATATAGACACTGATATTTTGTGAATCTTTGGAATCACTTAAAACAACTGTTCTTTTTGCATGTAATTTGTGAGATGATGACTAGATTAAAGAAGTTAGTCTTGAGCTTTACACTAAATTACTCAATGCCTTCAAAGAAACCAAGACACTTGGATGCTATAATCCCAGAGGCTCCAACAGGGAAAAAAGCCCAGTGAGGAAAGGAAAAGAAGGAAAATAGAATATTTCAAGAAGAGTACTAACATTAAAAAACTATCTCCTAAATAAACTATAAGAACTTTAACAAAACAAGAGGGAGAGAAATAAGATAGAATAGTGTTCTCGAGTGTACCCTCAAC
Organism: Palaemon carinicauda; assembly: GCF_036898095.1. Lineage (NCBI taxonomy): Eukaryota > Metazoa > Arthropoda > Malacostraca > Decapoda > Palaemonidae > Palaemon > Palaemon carinicauda. The sequence goes on along the minus strand of NC_090754.1, from coordinate 2,308,341 downwards.
CAAGAAATTCCTGCTTATGTTCTACAATCTGTATTTACACTAATGTGTGGTAAAAGGGACCCATCAGATCGAGAATGAATATTAGTACTAACAGTTAGTCAAGGTATGTGTAAAGCAGCAATAGGTGGACAGTGCAAGATGAAAACGCATATTTTACTATGTATGACACTCCGCCATCTTCTCAAATCTAAACAATCAAGTACTTTCCTAAACAAACTAGGTAATTATGAGTCCTATGCTTTTCATTTTGAATTGAAAACACTCCTGGCGTATACATGGTTGAAAGTGTTTCAGTAATCATTAATAGTGATGTGGTTAAGGATCCACCTGAAGGTACAGTGATTCATGGCGACCGAGACAACTATGATCAGCTGGTGTCTGATGTTTATGGAATTGGATCAGTTCAAAGCACAGTTGGAATCTACATGGAAGAATTTGGATTCTGTAAAGATGATGGCCTGAAATTAGTGCCATATATGACTGAACCCATTCCTGAGAAGATTCAAAAGTCCGGTTTAAGAGTTTCCACCATACTATTGGAGAAAACGACATGAAGAACCATCCCTCAAAGAGCCCTCAAACTGTGCTGATAATTCCAACATTAAGATTCTGATTTTTTTTAAGATTATTGCTTGTCATATGCCCTTTGATAGTCAATTTATCCCTGCCGCGGGGGCATATAAAAATTAGAATAGCGCCAACGTTATCCCTGCGTGTCGTAAGAGGCGACTAAAAGGGACGGGACGAGGGGGCTGGGAACCCCGTCTCCTGTATCTACATCCTGTGAGACAGCAACAAAGAGATGGAGCTGGGGGGAGAGTGACTGCTCCCCGCACTCTAGTTTTGGGGTGTTTGAATGTGCGTGGATGTAGTACGATAGAGAGTAAAAGATGTGAAATTGGAAGTATGTTTAGAAATAGAAGGATGGATGTATTGACCTTGTGTGAGACGAAGATAAAAGGAAAGGGTGAAGTGATGTTTGGTGAAATGTCTGGTAGAGTGTCTGGGATTGAAAGGGGAAGAGCGAGAGAGGGTGTGGGTTTATTGCTGAGTGAATGGATGACAGGTAAAGTAGTGGAATGGAAGGAGATATCATCTAGGTTAATGTGGGTAAGGGTTAGGTTGGGTAGGGAATGTTGGGCTTTTGTTAGTGCGTATGGGCCAGGTAGTGAGAAAAGGGAAGAAGAGCGGAAAGAGTTCTGGAATGAATTAACTAGGTGTGTAGAAGGACTGGGTAGAAGGAATTATGTGGTTGCCATGGGTGATTTAAATGCTAGAGTGGGCGCTGGAGAGGTAGAAGGTGTCATTGGGAAGTATGGCGTACCAGGTGAAAATGAGAGTGGTGAGAGACTGGTGGATATGTGTGTTGAGCAAGAGATGGTGATAAGTAATAGCTTTTTCAAAAAGAAAGATAAAAATAAGTATACATGGGTAAGAGTGGCAAATAGAAAAGTAGTAGAAAGGGCATTAATGGATTATGTGTTGATAACAAAAAGAATGTTTGGAAGATTGAAAGACGTGCACGTGTTTAGGGGTATGGCTAACGGTATGTCTGATCATTTTTTGGTGGAAGGAAAATTAGTTGTAGCAAAAGAGTCGGGGAATAGAGTAGGTGACAAGGTGAAAGTAAGAGAAACTGGCAATTTAGAGGAGGAGTGGAAGTTAGTAAAAGAAAATTTTGTAGGGATTGCAAGTGATGTGTGTGGCAAGAAGGTTGTTGGAGGCAGCATGAGGAAGGGCAGTGAATGGTGGAATGAAGGAGTGAAGGTAAAAGTGGAAGAGAAAAAGAGGGCTTTTGAAGAATGGCTACAGAGTAATAGTGTAGAGAAGTATGAAAAATATAAAGAGAAAAATGTGGAAGTAAAGCGCAAGGTGTGTGAGGCAAAGAGGGCAGCTGACCTGAGGTGGGGTCAGTCATTGGGTCATTCATATGAAGAGAAAAAGAAGAAGTTTTGGAAAGAAGTGAAGAGAGTAAGGAAGGCTGGCTCAAGAATTGAAGAGACAGTGAAAGATGGAAATGGGAGGTTGTTAAAAGGAGAGGAGGCAAGGAAAAGATGGGCAGAATATTTTGAAGTTTACTGAATGTTGAGGATAATAGGGAGGCAGATATAAATGCTGTTGCAGGTGTTGAGGTGCCAGTGATGGGAGATGAAAATGAGAGAGACATTACAATAGATGAAGTGAGGAGAGCACTAGATGAAACGAGAGTAGGAAAAGCATCTGGTATGGATGGTGTGAGAGCTGAGATGTTGAAGGAAGGGGGTGTGACTGTACTTGAATGGTTGGTGAGATTATTTAATATGTGTTTTGTGTTGTCAATGGTACCAGTAGATTGGGTTTGTGCATGTATTGTACCACTATATAATGGTAAGGGAGATGTGCATGAGTGTTGTGATTCAAGAGGTATTAGTTTGTTAAGCGTAGTTGGATAAGTGTATGGTAGAGTAATGATTAATACGATCAAGGATAAAACAGAGAATGCAATCTTAGAAATACAGGATGGTTTTAGAAGAGGTATGGGTTGTATGAATCAGATAAGACAGATATGCGAGAAATATTTAGCAAAAGGTAAGGAGGTGTATGTTGCGTTTATGGATCTGGAGAAAGCATATGATAGAGTTGATAGGGAAGCCATGAGGAATGTGATGAGGTTATATGGAGTGGGTGGAAAGTTGTTGCAAGCAGTGAAAAGTTTCTACAAAGGTAGTAAAGCCTGTGTTAGGATAGGAAATGAAGTGAGTGATTGGTTTCCGGTGAGAGTGGGGCTGAGACAGGGATGTGTGATGTCACCGTGGTTGTTTAACTTGTATGTTGATGGAGTGGTGAGAGAGGTGAATGCTCGAGTGCTTGGACGAGGATTAAAACTGGTAGACGAGAATGACCATGAATGAGAGGTAAATCAGTTGTTGTTTGCGGATGATACTGTACTGGTTACAGACACAGAAGAGAAGCTTGGCCGATTAGTGACAGAATTTGGAAGAGTGTATGAGAGAAGGAAGTTGAGAGTTAATGTGGGTAAGAGTAAGGTTATGAGATGTACGAAAAGGGAAGGTAGTGCAAGGTTGAATGTCATGTTGAATGGAGAGTTACTTGAGGAAGTGGATCAGTTTAAGTACTTGGGGTGTGTTGTTGCAGCAAAGGGGGGAGTGGAAGCAGATGTACGTCAGAGAGTGAATGAAGGTTGCAAAGTGTTGGGGGCAGTTAAAGGAGTAGTAAAAAATAGAGGGTTGGGCATGAATGTAAAAAGAGTTCTATATGAGAAAGTGATTGTACCAACTGTGATGTATGGATCGGAGTTGTGGGGAATGAAAGTGACGTAGAGACAGAAATTGAATGTGTTTGAGATGAAGTGTCTAAGGAGTATGGCTGGGGTATCTCGAGTAGATAGTGTTAGGAACGAAGTGGTGAGAGTGAAAACGGGTGTAAGAAATGTGTTAGCAGCTAGAGTGGATATGAATGTGTTGAGGTGGTTTGGCCATGTTGAGAGAATGGAAAATGGCTGTCTGCTAAAGAAGGTGATGAATGCAAGAGTTGATGGGAGAAGTACAAGAGGAAGGCCAAGGTTTGGGTGGATGGATGGAGTGAAGAATGCTAT
>NC_090754.1:2286504-2299004 GCF_036898095.1 Palaemon carinicauda | reverse complement strand
CTGTAGAACACCTAAATCCAGGACAGACACCGGTGATCACCTTTGATCAGCCACTGTTTGCTTTGGCCAAGCAGATACAGTGGAAGTGGCCAGATAGTTATGGTGAAGACCACATAGTGTTGATGTTTGGTGGTCTCCACATCGATTTGGCGGCACTGAAGACACTTGGGGACTGGCTGAAAGGAAGTGGTTGGGTGCAAGCATTGGTGCAAGCTGAGATTGCGACAGCAGGGACAGCAGACTCATTCTTGCGAGCATCTCATGTCTTGCGCACTAGAAGAGCACATCAAGTGACTGCAGCAGCACTGTACATACTGACACCATGCCTAAAACCGCTTCTGTTTGGGAAAAACCAGAGATGCAGAGGACCTTCCCATATTTGAAGACTGGTGCCACCAGAGACGAGACGACATCCCCCAGTTTCGCTACTGGGCAACTGTGCTGGAACTAGAATTGTTGGTTCAAGTATATGTGCGTTCTCTCAGGCTGGGATCATTTGTGATGTACCTAGATGCTCTGACAGAGCTGGTCCCCGGGTTTCATGCACTAGATCATACCCACTATGCTAGGTGGATACCAGTGCACCTGAAGGACATGGCCGAGCTAACTACCAAACACCCAAACGTAGCCAGAAAATTCAGGGAAGGTCCCTTCACAGTTAAAAAAATGCAGAGGGTGTTCTCTTCAATCTAGCCTGACCAGGCACATGAGCAGAGTAATGCCTGCATCAAAGGAGACGGTGGCGCAGTTGGGCTTACTGAGAACCCTAGTGCCCTTCGTCGCTGGATGGTTGCAGGACCAGAAGTTGCTAGGGTGATCGAAGAATTCCAAGACGGGAACCAATACTGTAGACGGCAAACAACAGACACACGCCATCATGATCAGACTCCAAGTGTGCAGGCCTCATTTGTGAGAGATGTCTGCTCTCTCGTTGGTGTAATAGAGGAGATGGGTAACCCATTCGAGGAGAGAGTCAGGATCTAGTCATACTGGATTCAAAGAACATTGCAGGTCTTGCTGCCGTGGAGACCGTGATGAATGCCAAGAAGATTGGCCAAGAGCAGTTCGAGGCTTTCACCAGAGAGTGTCTGCTGGACAGAACAAAGGCAGTGGAGGACCCCATACCTCGTAACAATCTGAAGGTATTCAGCCATTCAACTCCAAGAAGCCAGAGCAAAGGTCAGCAACAGCTCACCTCCGTCAAAAATGACCGTGAACTCTTCGCACGCCTGTACATTGGCTGCCAGACGAGGGATGGAAACCTTGAGAAGTTCTTTCGTCATGAGAACAAGGCATGTCCTCCTGCACTGTCCAATGGTGGAAACCTCTTCACTGGTACCAAGAGTGATCTCATCACATGTTTGGAAGAAATCTCCGACGCTAAGACAGTAACTCCTGTCACTACCTGTATAGTGCTTGATATAGCAGCTATCGTCCAGATGCTGAAGCCGGCTGCATCAAAGACCTTTGAAGAGTACGCACATCAGATCTTCATTCCATATATATCTACTAAGCTGCAAACAGTGTCACGCCTGGATCTGATCTGGGATACTTACCTTGCTGATTCACTGAAAGGTAGTACACGTGCAAAGCGGGGACAGGGCGTGCGGAGACGTGTGGCAGCCGCCGCATCCATACCAGGAAACTGGCAGAACTTCCTATGAGTGGACAGCAACAAGACCGAGCTGTTTAAGTTTCTGTCAACAGCTCTCTTGGAATGGTTTGACCAGAAGGACAAGCAACTCCTCATTACTGATGGAGAGGCAGTGCTCAGCAAGCCACTACTACCAGAACTGACTTCACTCGACCCATGCAACCATGAAGAGGCTGACAGTCGGATGTTGCTGCATGCATCTCACGCAGCTAAGCACGGACACCATTCAATAGTCATCCGGACTGTAGACACCGATGTTGTGGTGCTGGCAGTGTCTGTGATACAGGAATTGCAACCAGAAGAAAAACTATGACTGGCATTCGGAACAGGCCGAAGTTTCCGATACCTAGCAGCACCAGAGAAGGCTCGTGCCCTGCCAATGTTCCACGCTCTAACTGGATGCGATACTGTGTCAAGCTTTGCTAGACATGGCAAGAAGACCGCATGGGCAGTCTGGACAGTACTGCCAGAGTTAACTGAGGCGCTGATGCAGCTGTCTTCCGCACCAAGTGATATACCAAATGATGCAATGTGCATCATCGAGAGGTTCGTGATCCTGTTGTTTGATTGAACCAGCAAATGCACGGACATTGACAAGGCCAGGAGGAAACTCTTCGCAAGGAAGAACAATGTGCAGCTGATCCCTCCAACGAAGGCAGCTTTAGAGGAACATGTCAAGATGGCAGTATATCAAGGTGGACATGTGTGGGGTTAGATACTGCTGCCAGCACCAGAACTCCCACCACCAACAAACTGGTGTTGGTCAATGACTGGAGGACAATACACACCATACTGGACCAGGCTACCTGAGGCAGCTTACGCCTGCATTGCGCTGGTTTCTTGCAAGTGCCAGAAAGGGTGTGTGAGACGCTGCAAGTGCAAGAAGACTGCCCTTAAGTGCACCGCCCTCTGTGTGTGTGAAGGGGACTGCACATGAAGATGAGTCCACAACATTCATTTACTTGTGGCAGTGCTGAACTGGTTGACATGAGATGGTTTATGTACACATATCTTCAGTACTGATGTATACCTAGCCTCAAATACAAGACCATTGTAGAATGTCAGTACACACCCAACCTTATATATTACACCATAGCATGTCAGAATTTTAACTAAGATATTTAAGACATGACCTAAGACATGTATCAAAATTATAAAACTCAAAATTAGTAGTTGAAGTAACGTCGATATTTATTTAGAGTTTTACAGGGAAAGCTAGTTTTGATAAGTTTACGTTGTTTTGTGTTAATATTCACACTATTTTGTGGATATTCAGACGTAACCCCGAATTGATCATTTTGTGATATTGATTGAAGGAATGGAGAAAACTAGTCATATATGAGAGGTGCCATATCAAACCTAGAACAACACAGAATCTAAACAATAACTCAAACAATTTTTACTTCACAGACTTTGAGTAAAATGTTGTCTTGTCAAAAATACATGATGATGAATATTCATCTCTCATGAATTAAGTGGAGTACTGTAATAAAATATGTCATTTTGAAAAATGGATATTGTCATGTACTGTAAAAATATTTGACCCAGAGGTAATCGCACATGTAGAATTCAAGTGGCGGCCATTTGAAATCCAATATGTTGGCTAATTTATAAAGATAAACAATGCAGATTGTAACCATCGGATTCCTTTCCTCCCAAAACATACATTTGGACACCAGAATCGAGTCAATAGCAGCATTAGACCCAAAGATAATCGAAAATTTAGATTTCAAACAACAGCCATTTTAAAATCCAATATGGCAGCTCATTCGTACAAAATATGCGATGCATATTGTTACCATTAGATTCCTTGCCCCCCCAAAACATACATTTAGACACCAGAATCAAGTCAATAGCAGCATTAGACCCAAAGATAATCGAAAATGTAGATTTCAAACAACGGCCATTTTGAAATCCAATATGGCGGCTCATTGGTACAAAATATGCGATGCAGATTGTTACCATTAGATTCCTTGCCCCCCCCCCCAAAAAAAAAGAAAACATACATTTAGACACCAGAATCGAGTCAATAGTAGCATTAGACCCAAAGATAATCGAAAATGTAGATTTCAGACAACGGCCATTTTGAATTCCAATATGGCAGACATGAAGGGAAAATTTCGATTGGCTCAATATCTGAAAATGTTCGCCATATATAATGTACATTTGTGCCAAATTTGATGCTTGTATCACAAAATGCACAATCCTTTTGAAATTTCGAGCTAAACCGCCCCACTATCTGTACGGACAGGTACTCTTAAAAAGTAAAGACGACTCACACCAGTTAATCTGGTGCCCTAAATCTCTAAGGTGAACGAAAATCCCTGAGTTTTCATAGCCATACCAAACAGATCTTTTGTGTTTGGATAATATTTGAGATAGCGAACGGCCCGTTTGCCCAACGTAGACTTTTTCACAATCCCCACATGGTACTTTATAGACGCCGGATTCTATATCTCTTTTATTTTGATAAACATTAATAAGGGCGCTTCCTATGGTCTTGGGATATGAAAAGACGAAGGGGTTCTCAGTTTTGATATTATTTGATATATTTTTAATACCTTCTATATGGTAGAATATCTGGGCGAGTTGTTTACGAATTATTTCAAATTCTTTACGTAGGTAGGCTTGTGAACAGATTCTCAAACGTCTAAAAAATAGATTACAAGCTACTCCAATTTTTACTGAAATGTCGTGATAACTGAAGAAATGAATGTAGGAAATAGAGAAAGTTGGTTTCCTATACACAGTGAAATTATACTCTGTCGATTCCCTTATAATTAGTATGTCCAAAAAAGCTAATTTTCCATCTTTTTCCAATTCCGTTTTAAATTTTATGCTAGGGACAATGGAATTTAGATTATTGAAAATACATTAAAATCTCCCCAGCTATCATCCCAATATGTGAAAATGTCATCAACATAGCGTTGCCAAACCATTTTCGTAGGTTTAATTGTTGTTAAAATTTCCGTTTCAAAATATTCCATGTAGACATTGGCTAAAATTGGAGATAACGGGCTGCCCATACTACAACTAAATTTCTGTATGTAAAAATTTGACCGAAATATAGTGATTTATTTATTTCCTGTGTTTCTTTTATGGGCCTTTTTGAAAAAACATGTTGAACTGTTCGACTACAGTTATAAGTAAGACATGACAATGGAATTATACATGTAATGAGTACAGAGACTATATTTCTTTCTTGAAAGGGAAAAAAATGATGAGTGCCACTCTCAGATTGAATAAAAATTTTTATAATAAAATTTCTCTTCATGATCTCTGTACCGGTTACATTCTATCAACACTGTGTACTACGTACACACGGCACTAGTGCTATCTGTATAATTCCACACCTGGGATTTTGAACAGAATTAGTGTCACCATGGTAAAACTTATTTAAAGGAGGTCACCCTTAAAGTGATGACCCCTTCTCCATTTAATTGACAGTCCCAATCAATTAGCTATTCATCGCAGAATTAAACGGGAGGTTTTAAAACACTACCTGCAACCACCACATAATGCTTCAGTTCATGGACCTGCTTAGCATAGTGTTTGTAGAACACTCTGGATGATTTCCATCTAGTATATGAGCGAAGACGCTCGAAGTCCATACACTGAAAAAAGTTCAGTGATGAAGCAATTTTTCTCGAATCATGACCTGCGGGAGCACTGTCAGGATCTGCTCAACGAATAAAGTAGGTGAGCTTCGCCGTCAGTGGTTTCAGGGATAAGCTTGATCCAGAGGTTTCTCCTTTAAAGAGCTGTCCTCCACTGAAGTCTAAAGTTTTACGAAGTTAGACCTTTAGACACTATACAGGACATAAAGAGACATCTTCCTTTAGAGGGCAGATTCTCCAGGGATCCCACCTCTTAGTGGGTAGCTCGTTCTTAGCAAGAAAGGTTGGATCAGGGAAAAGATTCAGTTTTCCTGCTTTTGTGAACTGAATGTGGCCCTCTTCTGTAGATAGGGCCACTATTTCATTTACTCTAGCCCCGGAGGCTATAGCGAACAGAAATATAACCTCTTGGGTTAGATCCTTAAGGGAACAATCTTCAATGTTCACCAATGAGGCATAATGTAGGACCTTGTCCAAAGACCAAGAGATGGGCTTTGGTGGTGCTGCAGGCCTAAGCCTTGCACATGCCTTCGGAATCTTATTAAAGATTTCATTCGCCAGATCCACTTGAAAGGCATATAGAAGAGGTCTAGTCAAGGCCGACTTGCACGCAGTTATCGTGTTGGCTGCCAGAGCTTGATTATGAAGGTGGACAAAGAAGGGCAGACAAAAGTTCATTGAAATTTCTTTTGGCCCTTTGCTTTCACGAATGCAATCCACTTTTTCCAAGAAGACTCATATTGTCTTCTAGTTGCCTTAGACTTGTATTTTTCTAAGAACTTGTATTTTTCTAAGAATTCTATATTGCTTTCTGAGATCCCAAATCTTTTTCTAACCGCTAGGGCAAGAAAATCATGAAATGAAGGGTTCGGGTTCTCTGTGATAAAACGAAGGCAATTAATTTCTGAACCTTCTGAAAGAGACCTGGGTTCAGAACTAGGGCCAGCCTCAGCTTCAATTCCTTCATTAAGGACAGATTGCTCTAGGGCTACTTGGGAGTCAACAGAGCTACTCCCCCTTGGAAGTATCTGAGCCTGTTGAGGACCTTCAGCAGGTGATTGGATGGGATGAACGGGAATACCTGAGTCCATCCCTTCCATACTAGAGACATGCTGTTTATAAACTCCACTAGAGGATCCTCGTATGGGGCTACAAAACGAGGTAGTTTCTTGAAGACGCTTGTGATGAAGAGGTCGATATGCAGTCCCGGGACTTGTTCCCATCTGGGAGGGAATAGGTTTGAGTCCATGGACCATTCCAACTCTATCGGCTTGAACCGAAATAGAGCATCCACTGTCACATTGTGGATCAATTGCATATGAACTCCTGAAGAGTGCCATCCCTTTAAGAAAGAAAAGGATAGTTAACTTCACCTACACTGTATGAGATGTTCCTTAGCATTGTTGATTGCGACGTCTCATCATCGCTTCGGTGTCGCAGATCAGTTGTAGGAAGTCTGATCTTTGTGGAGAGAGCTTCCCCACTCATGACAGGACCAGCATAGTCTTCTTAGATCTCTTCAAGCGTTTCATGCATATTTTCTCCAGGCTCTTGACGCATCTTTCCTCTGTGCTCTTAGCACTAGGTCTGTCACTATTGCGAACTGGGGAGAGTTCAGAGCTTCTCCCTGTTAGCGTCTTGGAAATCTCACTGATTATTTGAGTCTCTTGACCGACCTTCGATCTCCTTTTATATTCCCAAGGGAAAGGAGAGTTGAAGTGACCACGGGCTTCAATGGTTTTTTAGCCATTGGAACCTTTGAGCTGGAGAGAATCAAGACTTCTAGAAGCTTATCTTGCATCCACGATGTCCCAGGAACCGGGTCATATCCCTGGATGCACATAGTCCAGCCACTTAGGGTGCTGCTCACCTCAGCCTCCCATCCAGGTACAATGTTGCCTGAACCATTTCTAGGCTTGGTTTTGACGTGACTAAGTCTGCCCATCCTATGAAGAAATTTAAGACTGTGTCTAGTCCGACACGTATCTTTCCTAGGATGTACGTTACTATCTGTAATTTGAATCCTAGATAGGAGAGGAGGGGTGATTGACTGGAAGTTGCCAAAAGACACCTTTCAGGTCTGACAAGACTACGAACACCCCTTTTTGAAACAAGGTCCATATGTTCAGAAGGATTAACATCCTGAACTTGCTGTTTTATATGAATTTGTTGAGTGGCGACAAGTTCAGAATGACTCCGAGATTTCTTGAGTCCTCCTCGTGAACGCAAAACAGCCTTCCCTGGAATTTGATGGACTATAGTTTCCTTATCACCTATATGCTCTAGACCTCTCAGGTATACTTTTCCAGGAGGGTTTTGGATTGTAGGAGAAGGTAAGGAAATGTTGGTGGAGACATTTCTGTTTCCCAATAGAGTCCCATCTTGATTAGGCCTTGGACCCAAGGATTGAAGGTCCGACGATCCTGAAGGAACCTCCCTCCTACTCGAAGCATCTTCATGCTTCGAATAATCAGTAGGTTTAAACTTTTGACCACCTGCCTGTTGCACCGTGGTCACTGGAACTGTGGGATGTTGTTGAACAGCCCGGATATTTCCAGCTTTTCCCGTCTTCTTTTTAGGTTGGGGACCCACAGCCATGGAAGATTTTCTCTTTGAAAGGTTGCCCCACTTTTGGAGAACACTTATGTTCTGTATGGTGGCGCTCTTAATCACTTTCTTAACTACCTCGTCTGGGAAGAGGTCCTTACTCCAGATGTTGGAAGATATTAGCTTCCTTGTTTCGTGTTTCACTGTTTCAGCAGCGAACACAAACTCTCTACATGCTCTTCTAGCCTTCATTAAGGCATAAAGGTCCTTCACTAAGGCCGCCATATGCATTTTGGCTAGGACCATGAGCATGTGTGGGGTATTTTGATAGATTGAACACAACTCTATGTAGTTTTGTAGAGAAAGGGAGGCTGCAAGTCTCTCCTTTGTCTCTTGTTCATTATACAAGAGAAACTCGGATAGTTTAGGGAAACGTTCGTTAAATTGTCGACTGGTGATATCCGCATCTAATCTTCCTACTGAGAAAGTTAAATGGACTTCCTTTCATATATATATATATATATATATATATATAAATATATATACATATATATATATATATATATATATATATTGCAAATTACTGGCTACTGTACAATTGTATATTGTAGTTGAGCCAGTATGCTGCTCTTTTAGCAAGCATTTGACAGCGCGGTCCAGCTGGTATGACACCAACTGTACTAGGGAAAATTAAAGACATTTATTTGGGTATCCCACCCAACGTATTTGCCATGGCCTTCCTTAAAATATTAAATCATAGAGTTTTCTGATCAGGGAGACTCAAGGGTAAAGGCTCTACCCTTTAAGGGTTAGGAGTGTAACACCCCGGCCTTGAAAATATTTAATATGGTAGGGTAATCCAAAAAACTGATTTCTAATCAGAATATTAAACAAATTATATCAATTCAATATGGGATTGGGCTCAGCAAATACCTGTGTAGGGATACCCAAGATATATTGGAAATAACTACTAGTATAATATATATATAGTAGTTTTCTATCTGCAGTATATTCTATACTGCAGATATACTGGCTACCTGTATAGCATATACTATAGCTCAGCTGGCATGTCACCGGCATAATCTTGCCGGCATATCCAGCATGCTAGCTAAAAGAGAGAGAGATAGCATGGAGTAAAGGCTACTCCTTACTGTGTATGTATACATTAATTAAAGATGTAAAAGTCTGATTTTACTGCCTTTCTCCAGAAAGAAGGTTCAAATGGAAGGGGAGAATGTACCATTCAGGCTTCCATCCAGCTACAGTACTATTGCCGGCAAGGTGCCGTCGATACACTGACGGCAGGCTAGCCTCCGGCAGTACCAGTACAGTCGGCGTGCTGCCGTCTGAGTCAGCACCTATCTGTGCCGGCCTGGCCGGCGGTACTCCGGCAAGAGAACCTGTGGCTAGCAGTCCAAGGGAGAACTGAAGAACCTTGGGGATAGAAGGGACTTCCCACTGACAGCCATCGTGGCTGCCGGCAGCCACCAGCTACCGGCAGCCATCTTGGCTGCCGACGGTCACCAGCCACCGGCAGAGACCATAGTTGCCGACATATGATGTGGCTACCGGCAGTATGCATTGCCCTTGCAGCCGTCATGGCCGCCGGCAGTTGAAAGACACATAGTCACCGACAATCAACATGGCCACCGGCAGTTGTCATGGCTGCCTGCAGCTAACATAGATACTGGCAGCCGGACAACAGCCATAGAGAGGCCGAGTGAAAGACAATGGCTCGGCCATCATAAAGTGGACAGAGGGGGAAATAACAGAGTTCTGTATAAGGTGTGAAAGGAGCTGGCAAAGTTGTCAGTCCTACCACACCGTAAAGAAACTCTGTTTCACTATTGCCGGTGTCCTAGGTGACAGGAGAGACTCAGTTCTCCAACCTAGAGGTTGCCAATACATTTAAGGGGACGGCGGCATTGCCGCCTCCTCTCAACAAGGGAGAAACAGAGTTTCAGGGCCGCCGCCATCCTAGGCAAAAGAAGAATACTATTCTTCAGCCTAGTGAGCTGCGAGCACAGGACTAGTCTTCTAGAATGCAAGGAGAAGATGGTATCCTACCACCACTTCAAGTGTGGCTAGGGAGGGCTAGCCTCCATTGTCGGCAGCCTAGCCGGCAGGCGAATGATGGCATCTTACAACCCATTCACTCTACGGGCAGATCGCTGACACAAGACTAAATACTCTGAGATTCTGACTGAATCCCAAAACCTGCTGGTATACTACAACCTGCGGTTAAGGGAAGCGACAGAAAAACCCTAGGCTAGTCATGCCTGAATAAAATTCAGGGCACGACCCACTACGGTTGTAGCTTGAAACTACACTCAGAGGGAAGGAGAGTTTACCCTTAAATCTCCTTGGAGACGTGTAATGTTTCATATAATTCTAGGAGATATCTATCTCCGCTTGAATTGAAAAACAATACACCAGGGCAACCGGGGAAATGTCTGAACGTATAATAAAACGCCTAGGTTAGGTTACCTAGACGAGACGAGATCTCGGTTACCTAACTAACTGAAACTCTAATTATACGATCTACATACAAAAGGAAATTATGCATATTATAAATATCTTTACAAGTATAATTTGCCTAAATAGCTTACACATTTAAAAATTAGTTAATGCTATTTAAAACCGGGAAGTCGTTCTACTAACTAAATAACACATGCCTAACGAACGACAGCGCCCATGGAGCCTCCGGTAACAGGCCTGGCTCCCAAGCACAATAAATTACTCTAATTTCACTGTGATACAGGAGCTAAAATATACTCATAGTAAAGACCCAATACGTAACTTTCCAGAGGCGGAAGAAGATGGAGAATGCATAATTATAATCCTTACAAACCTATCGAAAAAGTTAGATCACCGGGAACACCACTAAGCGAAATCGCTACAAAATAAGGAATGTCCGCCATCCTAGAGATGGCGCTGTTGTCATACTCAATAGTAGTGCGAGAACGGGGGTAACCTTGATACGGCTCCCCTTTTATTCTGCCACACCCCCCTCGAAGCGTAAACGCTATTAGGGGTGTAGATTGCTATGTGGTGTGTCAAGAATAAGTCCTCTGATATTATGCGATATCCTTGAGAGAAATTTAAGGATATTAGCGCCAGGAGTTAGAATTCTGGATACCTAAAGGTAAAATTCTCTGGGAATATCACTGTAGTACATAAATCCCTTAGGAAGCTACTTTAAGGAACTTGCATCAGGACGACATGGCTTGAGCCCAAAAAGGTACTTAAAAGGCCAACACCTGATGTTCATAATAATGCTGCACATATTGCCATTCAATGTGCAATCTTTATTGAAAGGAACATTGTGTTGAAATATTATTACATTTAGGTAACATATTTGGAGATATGTTCTGTAACAAGGACAGCACTTTCAAACTTTGAACGCTACTTCCTTGAAACAAACTTCTTCCAGCTCCAAAGGCTCCACTCACCACAATTTTACACTAATTCGGTACTTCGGAAAGTCTTCTTTTTTTTTTCCTTTTTTTTACTAAGACTTTCTTAATAAGATAAATATATTTTGGTACTCAATTGTGATTAAAATTATAAATTTTTAGTATTACATCACGAAAATGTTCACTTATACTTATTTTCGCTTAACGAAATGATTACCAATTGTCAAGTCCAATTAAGAAGAATAATTTTTGGCATAACATGCTTTTTGGATGAATACAATCGGGTGTGAATTCTAGTGTTTGTAAACTTTAGAATTATAATGGGCTTTTACGGGATGAAATAACTCCCTTAACCTATCGGGCAAATCATACCCGAATATCGACTTAACTGATGTAGTACAAGATGAAATGTATAAGAAAAAATGTATACATACAACTGATAAATCTTATTGCCTTTGTATAGCTAAGTTTACATCCGGCATGGGAGGTAAAATGTAGCTTGATAAACAGAGCAAAATAGACTAAGAGAGAATAAAAAAAGGAAAAATAGGTCAAGTAGAAAGAGAAATATCATTAGGATTCGTGTTTGCTATGAAAAAAGAAAATCTACTATCTATTTCAAGGCCCTTTTTTAATAGAACTAATGAACTACGCTTTTGAATAATGTTAAACCGAAACCACCAGAGTTTGAAGCACCGACATAAATAAGATATATCGATTCAGTCATTTACTCCGCATTATTATCTTACTTTATATCGAGAAATGTCATCTCAATTTTGTGAGCATGGTGACAACGGAAATTTTAACCTGGCAACTAGGTGCAGAACGACATGTGTCGACCAATGACGTAGGACAACGTGACGCTTACACCTGCCATGCTCCTCATTCTGTATGGTTTTCAAATAAAATAAGTTGTAGTTAATTGTATAGCTCTTTTATGGAATCCAAAGATACTGATTAGTTATTATGTTTCATTAAACTCATTTTTTAGCTTCAATTGTGTTTATTATCTGATTAATAGGCAATTATTACGAAAAAGTAGAAGAAAGAAAAAGAAAAGTCTCGGATGGCAGTGAGAAGTGATCGTGCTAGGGATGGTATACGTCTGTTAGATATAGGCATTAACACGGGCTCCTGGCGACACCTTGCTTACTGCCTGCTATAGACATTTTATATCATGTCCGGAATGCTACACTATTGTACGCAAGGTTGTCGAAATGCTTTTGCGTTGCAACTTTTAACCCACAACAATACATGGATTATTGC
>NC_090754.1:2266504-2274004 GCF_036898095.1 Palaemon carinicauda | reverse complement strand
TGCAAAAATTTACGTTAAAGTTACGGGAATTGAGTATCCAATATACACACTTGAAATATAATGTAAACAACTTACAAAGGAATTACAAATGTTAACAAATGAAAAGTATCACTTTAACACCGTACACTAAATAATAGCCCCAAGTCCTTCACCTAGGACTAAAATCATAAGACCAACCTGTATCAACAATTGATTATCACCATATGGGATCACCTAGGTTTCAAGTGGAGAGGGAGTGGCAACTAAGAAACATTATACTACAAAACCCAAATTGTCATACACCAATCACCAATAAAATATAGTGTCCAAATAAAGGATTCATTACCTGGGTAACTTGTAAATACTTATACTAACATGCTACATCCTTAATGCCTCATAGGCTACCATAAATATACATCACATCCTTCGTCAAATAAAAATAGTACACCATTTTGCTGTTCACACTAGCCTGGTAAGGTATGTAAAGGGAAAGGTTCTTCTTCCTTTGTGAGTTGTTGAAAGTCGCGAAGGTATAATGATTAAATGTCCTGAAAATATTATACACCTTAGCTGTACTTTTCACAGCACAGCCCTCATAGCACCCGTACATTAACCTTTCACCCAAGTGTCTTTAACACATAACATGTTACAGCACTAACAGAGCACTTTTCTTTTAAGCACTATTAACAATAATTTGGAGTCCACACTCTCCTGACAAAGGGGTGTAAAACAAATCAGTTTTTCAAATAAAAATCTTAACCTAATTTACATACCCAACTAACGTAATAAATACCATCACCTAAAACATAAGGAGTCCAATATAGGATCATTCATAAATACCTAAACCACCACACATAACCAGATAATTTTGATAAAACCTCAGTTTTAAGCATAATTCAACCACAAAAATAACACCAGTTCATTATAAGCTTCACCACCTCCACAAGCAATTAAATGGTCAACATCCATCTATCATATCAAATAATATAACCAACCGTCAATACTATATCCAACATTGGAATGTTACATTACATAATGTGTTCAACCAAATAAGAGAAACCATATAAAAATAATAATTAATACTCAACTAGTTAACACGAGTGACAGAGAACTTACCAACAGGTAAAGAAAAACCCTTATAATTACCTCGTTTGCACTTACTCTGCCAGCCGGGGCAATGCATCGGCCACCATATTCTCTTTACCTGGGATATGATTAAACTGTAGATCGAATTTTTGACCAAAATACTCCAGCGTATCAATCTCTGATTCTTATTCTTGTACCGATTCTAGAACGTTAATGGATTATGGTCCGTATAAACTTTAATGGGCCCACCTGAGGAGGAGAGATAGACATTAAAATGAGTTAATGCTAAGATCAAGGCCAACGTCTCCTTCTCGATTGTGGAATATTTTCTTTGAGGCAAAGTGAGCTTTTTAGAAATATATGCCACCGGGTGGACGATACCATTTCCGTCAGCCTGACTCAATACCGCACCAACCCCCACATCACTCGCATCAGTGGTAAGCTGGAATGGAGTGTCCAATTTGGGTGCTGTTAACAAAGGCCGACTAATGAGGACCAGTTTTATCTTCTCTAATGCATCCTGAGCCTCCTTACTCCAAACGAAGGTAACCTTTTTCATCAACAAAGCAGTAAGAGGTTCCGCAATGTCTGAAAAATTGCGAATGAATCTACGATAATAGCTGGCCATCCCTAATACCCTTCGCAAATCTTTCCTACATTTAGGAACCTCTACTTTACGAATGGCTTTAATGTTAGCCTCCCTAGGAGCTACCATACCTGCTCATATCTCATGTCCAAGATATACCACCGTTGCTTTTGGGAAATCAGACTTTCTTAAATTAATAACCAGGCCTGCTTTCCTAAGTACTTTGAATAAGGCCTCAACTCTCTTAAGGTGCGAGTGCCAGTCGTTGCTGAAAATAACCAAGTCATCAATATACACCACGCACCCCTCTAGACCACTAACCAGCGAATTCATAAGTCTCTGAAAGGTGGCAGCAGCATTTTTTATACCAAAGGGCATTACTTTACACTAAAATAACCCCTGTTGGGTTACAAAAGCCGAAACACTTCTGGCCCTTTCCGATAGAGCCACATGCCAATATCCTTTTAACAAGTCAAACTTCGTAATAGATTGAGCCCGACTCATACGATCGATGCAATCTTCCACTCGAGGCAATGGAAAACTATCAGCCTTGGTCACCTCATTAAGCTTCCTGTAATCAAAACAAAGGCGATAATCTCCGTCCGATTTCTTCACCAACACAACCGTAGATGACCAAGGACTACAACTTGGCTCGATTAAAATATGCTTGAGCATATACTCAACCTCTCTAGCAACAATTTCATTCTATTTTGGGTTCAACCTATAAGGAGCCTGCTTCACGGGCGTGGCGTCCCCTATGTCCATTTCATGCTGCAAGATCGTAGTCTTGCCGGGCACATCAGAAAACAAGTCCTTGTATTTTAAAATCAAATTTCTCAAGGATTGTTGCTCATCTTTACCCAAGTGACCCAACATCTGAGGTAAATTTTCTAAAGCCTCGACATTACCTGCAAGCCATTCACTATCTTTCAAGTAAACGTCCCTGTCCTCTGAAAAGGAATCATTATTATGCTCATCTGAAAAAGAGGCATTATAACCGACAAAGTAATTTCTACTGTCACAAAGAGCCACAAATGGCCTAACCTCTCTTTCATGGAAAGCTTTCATCATATTTATATGTACCAATTGATGAGGCCTTCTCCTATCAGGGGTTTCCACCAAGAAGTTAACATTATTTACCTTCTTCAATACCTTCCATGTTCCCTGGAAGGTAGCTTTGAGAGAATTACCTGGGATAGGTAACAAAACCAGTACCTTCTGTCCTACGTCAAAGTCCCGGGTCACAGTCTTTCTGTCAAAATATAATCTCATTTTCTTCTGACTTTTCCACAAATTCTCACCTGCGAAACACCAAGACCTGGCTAATTTAGCATTTAAATTATTAAGGTAATCAAACAGATTCAAATCAGGGGCATCTCCCTCCTAAGCCTCTCTCACCATATCCAGCGGACCCCTTACAGAATGTCCAAAAATCAAATTAAAAGGAGAGAGACCGAGAGATTGACCAGGAATAGAGTGGAAAGCGAATAAGAGGAAGGGAAGGTTTTTATCCCATTCAGCCCCATTTACAATACAATATTTCTTTAACAAACTTTTCATAGTTTGGTGAAAACGTTTCAAAGCACCCTGTGACTCTGGATGATAAGGCGAGGACGTTACATGTTTAATGCCCAATTCAGTCATTTTCTGCTTAAAATTACGACTCCTGAAGTTGGTACCGCAGTCGGACTGAATTACTTTCGGAAGACCAAATTTTGAAAAGAAACCTATTAATGCCTCTACAATCTTTTCACTCCTTATGGACCGCAAGGGGATTGCCTCGGGGTATCTAGACATACGATCCATAATAGTAAAAATATAATCTTTTCCACTCTTTGACTTTGGGAGAGGACCAAAAACATCAATTAACACTTCACGAAAAGGTTCAGACACAACAGGGATAGGTATTAATGCAGCCTTTGGAATAGGTAGATTAGGTTTGGCGACTCTGACAAACTTCGCAACTATTAAATTTTTTTTTTAACATCGCCTTTTCAACTTGGTCCAAAAGAAAATATTTAATAGCCTACCGACTGTTTTGTGAATACCAAAATGTCCCGCCATCACATTCTCGTGAGATAATGACATCAACTCATGACGGTAACATTCAGGAACCACAATCTGTCGAATAATTTTGTAATCCTCCCCCGAGGCATGCGTGGGTCTACTTACTCTATATAATATACTATCAATTACCTTAAACATAGGAACTGTCACGTTCGTTATCTCACCAGACTCAATAGGGAGACTACCAAACTCCTTTTTCTGAGCTGAAACAAGTTCTTTAACAGTCCAATTGGGTTTTAATCTAACACTACTACTACTATCTACAGATATATCACTATTTCCTAAACTACTCAAATCAACATCGACTCTTGACTCTGCAGTGTCAACAGCCTTGGCCTTAGCACGAGTGACTACCGCTACTTCCACATCCGGATTAATCACAATTGGCACATACTTATTCTCATACACAATCTCATTCCCGAGAACCACATCCACCATTTTAATCGGAAATTTATCAACAATAGCCAAATGGATATTCCCCGAAAAATAAGGACAACTAAAATGAAATAGAGCAATTGGATATGATTTTACCGTGTCCAGAAAACCACTCAAAATAACAAATTCCCGATTCTCATACACAAAATCATTCGGGACCGAATCTCTAAGAATTAATGATTGCGCAGCTCTGGTATCACGTAAAATATTCACTTTCCTCCCTTGGCCTTCACCATCCAGCAAGAATTCACTCACGGCCAGAAAATCACCGAAGGAACTACCAGTCTCTGACTTTCTTAGTTATTGAGTCTGAGAGGGCAGAGATCCACCCTGAATAACCCCAACGTGATCTTTCCTTAGATAACGTCTCTTTCATAGTATCTTTATGAGACAAAAAGTACTCGTCTGATGCCACAGCAACCTCCTGAAGGGAATTTAATTTCAACTCCTCCAAATTAACCTTCAAACGATCAGGAGTACACCTTTTTAACTCTTCAACCAACAGCAACTGCTTTAACTTATCAAAATCATCCACCTCTTTAGATTTCAACCAATCAGTAGCAAATTGCTCTTTACTCATTGCAAATTCTACGAAAGTCTGATTTTAATTTTTACTCAAATTCCGCAACCTTTGCCGATAGGCCTCCGGCACGAGCTCATATGCCTCAAACACTATCGCCTTTACACTTTCATAATCCGAGGAGAGATTTTCTTCCAAAGCTACATATACCTTTTAGGCTTTCCCAATCAATTTACTCTGGATAAGGGTAGTTCATAATCCAATACGCCATTCTAACTTATTAGCAATTCTTTCGAATGACATAAAGAACTCTGCAACATTATCTTCCTGGAAGTTCGGGACAAACTTCAAAGCCTGAGCTAAATTTGAGAAGGAGGAGGAAGCCTCAACACGAGAAGGAGACCCTGGTGACCCTGGTGTTTCCAAAGCCAACTTAGCTAACTCATGCTTCCTTTCCCTCTCTCTCTCTTCAAACACCATTTTTTGCTGGTCTATTTCCATTTGCTTTAGACTAATCTGTCTATCCAAAATTTCTACCGACAAGCTCTCTTCTTTCCTAACCTTGGGTTTGGCTCCTGTCTTAGTCTCCTTAACACACTCATAAACCTTTAGCAATAGTATACCCTTCTTCATTTTTATCGTTCTCTCCACTTCAAAAAAATCTGCCACACTTTCTAACTCCTCTTTGTTTAATTCGGCCAACCTATCCTTCCCTCCCTCCCCCTCAAACAACTCTACGACATTCATATCCTCCATTTTGATTATGAGTAATTACAACACTTTACATATAACAAAAATTATTTCACTTGCAATAATGCCAACCACCCAAACACTGAGGAGGTGTAACCATGCCACCTAACACTATCAACACCCCAAGAATTACCCTTACACTGCAAAAAGAACATCACAGGAAACGATCAATCCTGGCAAGGTTGCCACTTGTAATGGCCTCGTTGGACCACAACACACTAGGTCTATAGGAACATAAATAATCAAAATACCACGAACTTAGGTGTTCAAAAAACAGCAATCCACTAGGGTGGAAGCAAGCCCAGCTAAATGCAACACAAGAATAATTCAAGGGGGATAACAAAACAATAAAATAACAAAAATATATATTATAATTCAATAAAAAACAGGAAGTTATAACTAGGCCTCTTCATTAACATTAAATCATAAATCACTTACACAACATATACCCAAATGATCAGGCAACACATTCAACCTATGAAGGAGGAAAGGGGCCCCAGAGAGGAAGAGGAAATAACCGGAATTTTACACTCAAAAGGATAATGATGAGACAATGAAAGTCTCCTCCTATAAGCACTCCAATAAAGGCAGAGGACAGCAAATCTCAATACAATTACTATCGAGCTCTATCAGAAAATTCATCTGACTACTGCAGAGCAGCTGTAATCCTAGTCATCTTATTCATAATCATGGACGCCGGGATCCCAGTAATCTTGGTCAATACTTTATAAAATAAATGGATGACACGCCGTACCGTCGCCAAGCGAGGCCCCTCTGGCAAGTACTGCACCAGAGGCAATAATAAAATGGCGAAGATGTGGAGAAACAGCCAGCTGAAGATTTATATTTTCTCAGAGACTTGCTGTAAATCCGAGAGAGATACCAGGCTCACAAGTCAGAGTGTAGATACCAACTGCCTGCAGCTTGGAAATCAGGTTTCAAATCAACTCAGCAGAGCGAAAATATGGAGGGGAGAAACAGGGAGGATTAGTTAACAAGACTACACAAAAATACCACTGGAGTGAGGAGACCTCTATTAACAAGGCGAATTTACAATGAACTTTACAGCCTTCAGAAATGAAAGAGGAACTTAAAAGCTAACCCAAGTAAGCTGATACATTATAAAAACCTAAGGCTTACTTACAATATATATATATATATATATATATATATATATATATATATATTAATATATATTGTCACGTGCCCTTGCTTAAGGAACTCTGGGCAGACACAAAAAAGAAGGATAATTTTAAGGTCGCCAGTCGGTCGGCAATAAGATAAGGAATACCGACAAATAGATATATTTACAACATTTAAATAAAAATTAGTAAAAAGGGGGAGCACAACAGATAATTATTGTTTATTTTAAGTAAACCACGAGGTACTTCACTGGAATTGGATTGTTACGTGCTCATGCAGAGTTAGTAGTAGACCGTGGAAGGTTTTCAGCACCGCGATCTTATTCTCTGGAAAGGGAAATAAATTAAATTATTAACCAAACTCTCACTTCTACAGGATTGGAACACGATGAAGTCGTGTGGTTAAAACCTTCAAGCAAATTAAATAAAAGCACAAACTTAGGAATTTAAACACTATACATGGGAAACAACACTGTCACAGGGTGAATTAATCAAGGTGTGGAGCAAACAGCACCCGTGGTTGGGATATAGGGAATAGGATAAAAGGTTCAGTGGGTAGGATCTTTCTTTGAAGGATAAAAGGAAAAAAATGGGATTTGATTAGGATGGGATGGAAGGTTGGGTAAGGATGCTGAGGATCTCAAAATCAGACACCTTACCTTAGTAAAAAGGACTCTGGTTCCTCCCTTGTGAAGGGTAGGTCACATGGTCCTGCCTCCTTGATATCTTGAGGGCGAAGAGAGGTGATGTTTCTCTCACGGAGGTTTGTTAGCAAAGATGGCAACCCAGTCGTTCCTAGGTCGACTAAACTCCTTTTTGCCCCCAAGAGTGGGGTGAGTGTAATTGGCCTGACTGTTGTCCCATTGGTCAGGCCTTGTCACGTGTCCCGACACCCTCATCAATAGGTCTCGGGACTTCTCCCGGATATCTTTTTG
>NC_090754.1:2241504-2264004 GCF_036898095.1 Palaemon carinicauda | reverse complement strand
ACTACTCCTCTGTTCACTGGAAATTCATTTGATAGGACTCCATTAGCATTAACTTTACATTTGCTCTGCTCATAAACAGACTTAATCAAATTTACATATCTAAGAGGAACTCCATAATAACACAGGACCCTCCACAGTATTAGCGGGTGCACACTATCAAATGCTTGTCATAGTCCATAAATGCCATCAAAAGTGGATATCTATAATTTACACATTGATGTAAAACAAATAATAAAATAAAAATCTGTTTAGTACAACCTCTACCTTTTCGAAATTATCATCTTACTTACCTCCGCTTTTCATCAGTCTTTCCCTCTAGCCTCTTTTGCATAAGCATAATATATTTTCATGATGATTGGTGTAAGTGTGAGGCTCTAATTACTGCAATCAGTCAGATCTCCTTTTTGGCCACTTTCCCCAACACTCCTAGCTCCCCTTCTTCAGGTTTTGCTTCTTCATGCCATATTCTGCAAAACAATCTTGTAAGTAAGCATTCTTGGAGTCACTTAATTTTCAGCTAAAATCATCTTCGCACTTAACCATCGTATCCAGGGTCTTTCCATCTCTTGAGTATTTTAATGGTAGCTACGACTTCAAAAACACTGAATTCATTCATGGGCTCATAACGGTCTTCCTTAGTTTCAGGCATATCACTCAAATCATTCCCTTCATATCTCCTATTCCTGACCTCACTGGGAGTTCCATCCAACGTTGCCTTTTTATCATCTTCTGTTGTTATAATAGATACCTCTCTTTATGATGGGTATATGTTTTATCTTTATTTTCTTTTGCCTAAGTAGAGATTTCATCAATAATTTTAAGCTCAATTCTTACACCATACACACTCCCTGAAATCATAAATTTGTCATTGTCATATGCTTTCATGTGTGAATATTCTCTCCAATCATTCCTGGCATTTTTTTTTTACCCCACTGTCAGCAAAGGAATACTTAGCATGCCCTACTTTGCAATTTTCAATACCTCTGTGGACACTTTCAACAACGAATTTCTGTCTTTGTCTCATTATTCACAATATCCCAAGTATCAGTTGATATCTATGCATTTTTTCCTTATAACTACATGTTCTAAATCTTCACTACCAACTGACTGTTAAATGTTCTTAATTTCACACCATACTATATTAATTGTCTGCTTTTCGTCTCTTAATGTCTCTAAGACTGCAAATTGACTCCTACATTCAATTGCGAACATTTCTGTGGGTTCATCTTCTTGAAGCTTAGTTCAATGAAACCTAGGTATTCCGTATAAATTTTTCTATTTACTTTATGTTTCAATTATAGTTATAATGATGAGCTGGTGATCACTACCAATATTTGTACCTCAATAGCTTCTTACTTTTCTCAGACTTATGTGATCTTTTTGATTATTGTAATTGCCACAAGGTGGAGTCATGTATATTTGTGAATGCTCGAAGCCCGACCGGTCAGATGCTATTGGGTTAGAGTGAGTTTGCCTTGAGACTCTGATCCCGAGGTCGTCAAGAAAATCCAGCCATTGATATATTGAAATTTATGGCTTAGTTGAAATATGAAAAAAAACACCTTTAAATGCGCAAAATTTATCATTAATCGAATCCCAGGTCACAAACCTACTAAACGGCTACGATGGTGAAGATGGGCTGATTCCGATTTTAGGTACATAAAACCTGAATTTAACAGGTATATGTACAGAAGAATTGTCATTAACTCTAATCTTTCCTCATGGTTAAATGTTAAGGTCACTGTCATACAAGCTTCCTGGACCAGGGATCGAACCCCAGGTAGTCACATGCTATTATCTTGAGTGATTTCACCTCAAGACTCTGATCCCGAAGTTGTTAAGAAAATCCAGTCATTAATGCATTAAAAAATATGGCTTATTTGGATTATATAAAAAAACAGTTCTAAATGTGCAAAATTTATCATTAATCGAATGCCAAATTACAAACCTACCCATTAGCTACGAGGGTGAAGTGCTAGTTTCAGTTCTAAGTACAAAAATTCTGAATTCGACAGGTATATGTACAGAAAATTTTTCTTCAACTTTTATCTTCTTCTTAGCTAAATGGTACGGTCACTGTCATGCAAGCATCTTGGACTAGGATTCGAATGCCAGCCTGTCAGATGCTATTGTCTTTGAGTGATTTCGCCTCAGGACTCTGATCCCGAGGTTGTTAAAAGAACCCAGACATTAATGTAATGATATATATGGCTTATTTGAAATATGAAAAAAACACGTTCAAATGTGAAAAAATTATCATTAATGGAATATCGAGTTACATGTAACCTGTACAGAGATTATCTTTCTTTCTTGGAAAGCAAGAAATGATAAGTGCCACTCTTAGATTGAAGAAAATTCATAAAACAAATTCTCCTCATAATTCCTGTACTGGTTACTTTTATCGGCACTGTGTACTATGTACACCGGCACTACTTCTATCTGTATAATTCCACACCTGGAATTTTGAACAGAGCTAGTGTCACTATGGTAACACTTAATCAAAGGAGGTCACACCCTAAGAGGGATGACCCCTTCTTCCTTTAATTGACAGTCCCAGTCAATTAGCTGTTCATCGTAGAATTAGACGGCGGGTTAAGTACTCTACCCGACGTCACCACATACCGCTTCAGATCATGGACTTGCTTAGCACAGTGTTTGTAGAACACTCTGGATGATTCTCACCCAGTATATGTGCGAGGACATTTGAAGTCCCAAACCATTGACTGTTTATAACAGTAATTAGGGGGCAGGTTTTAATACACTACCTGCCGCCAATACATAGTGTTTCAGTTCATGTACCTGTTTCGCATAGTGTTTGTAAAACACTCAGGATGATTTCCATCCAGTGTATGAACGAAGACGTTCAAAGTCCATATACTGAAAGAAGTTCAGTGATGAAGCAATCTTTCTCGGATCATGACCTGCGGGAGTACTGTCAGGATCCGCTCTACTAATAAAGTAGGTGAGCTTCGCCCTCAGTTGTTTTAGGGATAAGTTTGATCCAGAGGTTTCTCCTTTAAAGAGCTGTCCTCCCCTGAAGTCTGAAGTTTTACGAAGATAGACCTTTAGACACACTACCGGACATAGAGAGACATCTTCCTTCAGAGGGCAGATTCTCCAGGGACCCCACCTTTTAGTGGGTAGCTCATTCTTAGCGAGAAAGGATGGATCAGGGAAGAGATTCATTTCTCCTGCTTCTGAGAACTGAATGTGGCTCTCATCCCTAGAAAGGGCCACTATTTCACTAACTCTAGCCCCTGAGGCTATAGCGAACAGAAAAATAACCTTTTGGGTTAGATCCTTAAGTGAACAATCTTCATTGTTCAAGGATGAGGCATAATGTAGGACCTTGTCCAAAGACCAAGAGATGGACTTTGGTGGTGCAGCAGGCCGAAGCCTCGCACATACCTTTGGGATCTTATTAAAGATCTCATTTGCCAAGTCTACTTGAAAGGCAAATAGAAGAGGTCAAGTCAAGGCTGACTTGCACGTAGTTATCGTGTTGGCCGCCAAACCCTGGTTATGAAGATGGATAAAGAAGGACATGCAGAAGTTCGTTGAAATCTCTCTCGGTCCTTTTGCTTTTACGAAAGCAACCCACTTTTTCCATAATGACTCATATTGTCTTCTAGTTTACTTAGACTTGTATTCTTCTAAGAATTCTATATTGCCTTTTAAGATCCCAAATCTCTTCTTAACTGCTAGGGCAAAAAAATCATGCAATGAAGGGTTTGGGTTTTCTGTAATAAATCGAAGGCAATTAATCTCTGAACCTTCCGGAGATGTCCCGGGTTCAGAATTAAGGACAACCTCAGCCTCTGTTCCTTCCTCAAGGAGGATAGATTGCTCTTGGGCTACCTTGGAGCCATCAGAGTTACTCCCAGCTGGAAGGATCTGAGCATGTTGAGGACTCTCAGCAGGTGATTTGACGGGATGAACTGGAAATCCTAAGTCTATCCCTTCCATTTCAGAGACATGATGTCTATCATTTAAAATAGAGGATCCTCGTATGGGGCTATATATCAAGGTAGTTCCTTGATGGCGCTCGTAATGAAGAGGTCGGATTGCAGTTCGGGGACTTGTTCCCATCTGGGAGAGAATGGGTCTGCATCCGTGGACCATTCTAACTCTATCGGCCTGAGCCTGAGTAGAGCATCCACTGTCACATTGCGGATCGGTTGTATGTGAACTGCTGACAGGTGCCATCCCTTTAGGTAAGGGATGGCTAACTACACCTAGACTGTATGAGACGTTCCTTAGCATCATCGATTGCAGCGTCTCGTTATCGCTTCGAAGTCCCAGATCAGCAGTAGACAATCTGATCTGCTTAGAGAGAGTTTCCCTACTCATGCCTGGACCAACATGGTCTTGGGATTTTCGGGCTTTGACCTTTGTTAGGGAAGCGATTAAGGAAGGACCGCTATCGGTCTTTTTAGGCCTTTTCGAGCGTTTGATGCTTGTTTTCTCCAGGCTCCCAGCACATCTTGCAGCAGTGCTCTTAGCACAGGGCCTGCCTTTATTGCGAACTGGAGAGAGATCAGGGTTCCTTCCTGTTCTCGTTTTGGGAATCTGACTGATTACCGGAGTCTCTTGACAGACCTTGCCATCTCCTTTTACCTTCCCAAAGGAAAGGAGAGTTGGAGTGACAACAGGCTTCAATGGCTTTTCAGTCATTGAAACCTTTGAGCCGGAGAGAATCGAGACTTCTTGAAGTTTATCTTTCATCCACGATGTTCTGGGGACCGGATCATTTCTTCGGATGTTCATAGACCAGCCACCTGGGGTGCTGCCCACCTCAGCTTCTTGTCCAGGAACATTGTTACCTGAACATTTCTTAGGCTTAAATATTGCATGACTGTGTCTGCCAATTTTATGAAGGCAGCTAGGACTCTGTCTAGTCTGACGAGTATCTTTCCTAGGAAGTGCGTTACTTTGTGTAACTTAAAAGGGTTGAATCCTAGATAGGAGGGGAAAGGGTGATTGACTGGAAGTTGCCGATAGATGACTATCAGGTCTGGTAAGACTATAGGCACCCTTTTTTGTAACGGGGTCCTTATGTTCAGGAGGAAAAACATCCTGAACTCGTTGTTTTATTTGGACTTGTTGAGTGGCGATAAGTCCTGAATGACTCTGAATTTTCTTCAGTCTTTCTCATAAACACACAATGGCCTTCCCTGGAATTCGGTGGACTAAAATTTCCTTACCACCTGTATGCTCTAGAGCTCTCAGGTAAACTACTCCAGGAGGGTTTTGGATTATCGGAGGAGTTGAGGAAATGATGGTAGAGATATCTCCACCTCTCATCTTAGTCTAATCTTGATTAGGCCATGGACCCAAGGATCGAAGGTCCAGCGATCCTAAAGGAATCTCCCTCCTACTAGAAGCATTTCTATGCTTCGACTGATCAGTAGGAATATCTTTTCGACCAATTATCTGTGACATCTCGGTCACTACAACTGTGGATTGCTGTTGAACTGCTCGAAATGGATTTCCAGACCTCTCCATCTTCCTTTTAGGTTGGGGACCCACGACCTTAGAAGATTCTCATTTTGAAAGGATGCCCCACTTTTGGAGAAGTCCTACTTTCTCCGTGGAGGTGTTCTTAATCACTTTCTTGACTACCTCGTCTGGGAAGAGGTCTTTACCCCAGATGTTGGAAGATATTAGCTTTCGTGTATCGTGTTTCGCTGTTGCGTTAGCTAACACAAACTCCCTACATGTTCTTCTAGCTTTTATAAAGGCTAGGAGTAGCCATAGAAGTAGCCATATGTATTTTGGCTAAGACCTTGAGCATGTCTGGGGTATCTTGATGAGCCGAAGAGAACTCTATGTAGTTCTGTAGAGATAAGGAGGCTGCAAGTCTCTCCTCTGTTTCTTGTTCATCCTGTAAGAGAAACTCAGATAATTTTGGAAGATTTTCTTAAATTGTCGACTGGTGACTTCCGCCTCAAGTCTTCCTACTGAAAAGGTGAAATGGGCCTCCTTCCAGTTCTTCTCCTGTCTGGGAAATACTAGTGACAGAGGCTCGCACTCCTTGAGTGTAGGACACGGTTTACCTGTCTCTACTGCGTCACTGACTTATTTGAAAGCCTTTTCCGTAGAGGGGAATGAAATTGAAACAGGAGCAAGAAAGGAAGAGTGCTTGTTAGCTGGTGTGGATACCTTCGACACCGAGTAACCCCCCTTTTCTATGCTGCTTGATAGGATAGCCTGTGCTTTATCATTGTCGAGAATCATAACCTCCTTTGATTCGGTTCCTTTTCCTGATGTTGGTTCATCCTTCAGTCTAATGAAACAGTTCGGGAAAGCATCAAAGCTTGGCCAGAACTGGATTTTGTCCAAAGGAACAGAACCCATCTTCTCCGAGATGTAGAGTTTGCCATTTAAAATCGGCATTAGCTCCGCAAACCTCCAGGGATTGGTTGTGGAGCATGTCGGAAGGTCTTCATCTTAGAGTCGTTTGTACGACCCTTTAGGAGCGACAAGTGGAGTTTTACCAAGCTCTACCTTGCATTTCGCTTCCTGCTTTGTGCTCTGTTTGCACAAATTTTCTTCTAGATTCTTGACTTGGGCCCATAACTGGTTCATTCCATCTTAAAGAGGGATAGAAGGCGGAGATATCGATGTCGTTGGCTCATGAGCCTGTTGGGACGGAGACAATTCCAACCCGACATTCTCCCCTTCTTCCCGTGGGCGCTTTTTGCCCTCCTTCCCGAAGGTTATCTGGCCATCGGGAAATGTACCTCGTGTCTGGGGTACCACTATTTCCTTACTCGCTGTTGGAAATAGTAACCTACGCATCTTGTCATTAGTCAGGTAAGGTCCCGGAGAGATTTTCTGAAAGCCTCTCACCTAGTTGCGTAGTTTGAAACGAGCTGCATCCCTAGTCTCTTCCGACTTGGGATTCTTGAAACCTTCAGACAATAGGGCCCGACATACTTTGCAGGCCTGCGGGTTCCAATACTGCAGATGTTCGGAAATAATATGGCAGGGGGCATGAAACCTACATGCATTATGTCCGTAAAAACACTTACTCATAGTTTTGCAGAAGACTGCAACACATGACAACTGGCGTTCCTCCAGTAAAGAAAGGAAAACAAAATGAGTATGCGATTGATTATCTCACTGCTGACCAATATATCAAAGGTCATATCTTAACAGATGAGCTTAGGATAGCAAGCTATAAAGGGATAGTAGGAGACACATACTTGCGTATCCCTTGCAAGCAAATGCTGGTACCTCCCCTCAGTATTAAATGATAGGAATTTCCTTTTCGAAGGAATTCCAACTGAATAAGGGGTTTTTCTAACCCCTAGGGATAGGGAAGTGTATACTTCACTGTCCCTTTCATACTAAATACTGTGGGGTATGGATGACTGATTTCTCAATCAGCTTAACGAAGAAACACTATTCCTTCCATGTAAGAGCGGCTGCAGCATAAGCTCGCATGAGGATACCCAAGATATGCTAGAAATAGTTACTGTATAATCATACTGTAGTTTTCTATTTGCAGTATGCACTATATTGTAATATACTGGCTACTGTATAATTATATATAGTATGATCCAGCCAATGTGTTGCCTTTCTGGTAAGCAACTGACTGTGCGGTCCAGCTGGCATGATGCCAACTGGACTGGGGAAAGGGAAAGACATATATTTGTATATATCCCACCTAACTTATTTGCTGTGACCCCCCTTACAAAATTAAAACATAGAGTTTCCTAATCATGGAGACTCGAGGATAAGGGCTCAGCCCTTTAAGGGTTAGGAGTGTAACCTCCAGTCCTTAAAATTTTAATATTGCAGGGTAATCTGAAGACTGATTTCTAATCAGAATATTGAAGAATTAAATTCTTTCAATATGAGATTAGGTTCCACAATTATTTGGGTAGGATTTTCAAATATATTGGAAAACACTACTAGTATGAAATATACAGAAGCTTTCTATTTGCAGTATATCCTATACTGCAAAAATACTAACAATCTATATAAACATATACTGTAGTTCAGCCAGCATGTCATCGGCATAGCTACCTAATGCTAACACATTTAGCCCGCTAGCTAAAAGAGAGATAGCATGGAGAACAGGCTACCTAATACTGTATATATATACAGTAAAAGGGATGTAAAAGTCTACTATTACTACCTTCTCCAGAAAGAAGGTTCAAATGGAAGGGGAGAATATAAAATTCTAGCTTCCATTCAGCTACAGTATTGTGGCCGGCAAGGATGTGTCTAAACCTTGCCGGCCGGCACCGCTGGCCAGTACTGCCGGCCGGCAGTATCAGTACAGTCGGCGTGCGGCCGGTTGAGTAGGCACCATTCTGAGCCGGCCTGGTAGGCAGCACACTGGCAGTAGCCACTGTTGCTAGCAGTTCAAGAAAGAAATGAAGAACCTTTGTAAACAGAAGGGACTTCACACTTACAGCCAACATGGCCAGCAGCTGCTGGCTGGCAACTGCCTTGGTTGCCTGCCAGCAGTCACCAAGACTGCCGCCAAGCATCAGCCATGAATGCTGGCCTGCAGTAGCCACGACTGCCGGCCAGCAGTAGTCTTTACTGCCGGCCAGCAACTAATATGGCCGGCAGCTCACAGCTGTCATTACTACCGGCTGACAGATGTTAAGACTGCCAGCCGGCAGCTGTCATGACTGCCGGCTGGCAGCTATCAACTGGTCGATCCCTGCAATCCACCAGCAACAGTAAGGTTGCCGGGATTCGCCAATATAAAGGGATAGAAGGGAAGGGAAAAGACGGTCCTGTGAAAGGTACAGCAGGAGCCGGCCGTAGCCTGTCCTGCCCCACCTAACTAACTCCGTTCCTGTATTAGAACTATCCCATGTGGCTAAAGAATTCTATTCCTTAGCCTAGGGTTAGATTAATACAATTAGGAGGTTGGTAGCACCCTCGCCACCACCTCTAATGGTAAGGAAACCCGGTTGTAGTGGGTAAATTGAATGAATTACTACCAATTGTGTCACCTGGTGGGCCGAGAAATCGGGTAAAACTCGCTGGTAAGAGACTGATGTCTCGCCAGGTAAATCCTCGGACAGCTGGGTAGCGTCAGGTTCCGATTTCTTTTATGGCCTCTCATGGCATGGTTGGGTTTCGACCTGGCCTTTCATTAGAAGGGGCTAGCGCTCGATCCCAAGTATGAGGTTGAAAATTATTTCTATTTGAACCCGATGTTGTGTTGATATTTATCCATATTGACTCATTAGAGGTAATTTGAATGAATTACTACCAATTTTGTCATGTGGTGGGCTGGGAAATCAGGTAAAACTCGCTGGTAAGAGACTGATGTCTCGCCAGGTAAATCCTCGGACAGCTGGGTAGCGTCAGGTTCCGATTTCTTTTATGGCCTCTCGTGGCATGGTTGGTTTCGACCTGGCCTTTCTTTAGAAGGGGCTAGCGTTCGATCCCAAGTATGAGGTAGAAATTTATTTCTATTTGAACACGATGTTGGGTTGATATTTATCCATATTGACTCATTAGGGGTAATTTGAATGAATTACTACCAATTGTGTCACCTGGTGGGCCGAGAAATCGGGTAAAACTCGCTGGTAAGAGACTGATGTCTCGCCAGGTAAATCCTCGGACAGCTGGGTAGCGTCAGGTTCCGATTTCTTTTATGGCCTCTCATGGCATGGTTGGTTTTGACCTGGCCTTTCATTAGAAGGGGCTAGCGCTCGATCCCAAGTAAGAGGTTGAAAATTATTTCTATTTGAACCCGATGTTGTGTTGATATTTATCCATATTGACTCATTAGAGGTAATTTGAATGAATTACTACCAATTTTGTCACGTGGTGGGCCGGGAAATCAGCTAAAACTCGCTGGTAAGAGACTGATGTCTCGCCAGGTAAATCCTCGGACAGCTGGGTAGCGTCAGGTTCCGATTTCTTTTATGGCCTTTCGTGGCATGGTTGTTTTTGACCTGGCTTTTCATTAGAAGGGGCTAGCGTTCGATCCCAAGTATGAGGTAGAAATTTATTTCTATTTGAACTCGATGTTGTGTTGATATTTATCCATATTGACTCATTAGGGGTAATTTGAATGAATTACTACCAATTGTGTCACGTGGTGGGCCGGGAAATCGGGTAAAACTCGCTGGTAAGAGACTGATGTCTCGCCAGGTAAATCCTCGGACAGCTGGGTAGCGTCAGGTTCCAATTTCTTTTATGGTCTCTCGTGGCATGGTTGGTTTTGACCTGGTCTTTCATTAGAAGGGGCTAGCTTTCGATCCCAAGTATGAGGTAGAAATTTATTTTTATTTGAACACGATGTTGTGTTGATATTTATCCATATATATATATATATATATATATTGTATATATATATATATATATATATCTATATCTATATCTATATCTATATATATATATATATATATATAGAATATATATATATATATATATATATATGTATATATATTATATATATATATATGTAGTATTTATATATACTTACTCTTTTTTTTACTTTTGTCTGAGTTGCAGTACATGAATATAATTTTGGTGACAGGGAAGCGTGAACACCAAATGTCTTTTCAATCATCTTTCGTTCAAAGTCTCTGACCGTGTAAATTTTAATCACGCTTTATTCCACAAGAACCCATTCTAATTCCAGAGGTTACAAACTCAACAAATTTAATTCGATTCTCTTCACGTTAAAAGCATTTTATACTTGAAATTTAAAATTGGAACTCATTTTGATATATATATATATATATATATATATATATATACATAAATATATATATATATATATATATATATATTTTTTTTTCGAAAATTAATAAAGTGCAAGCCTATTAATATTGAAATACTAAAAGAATATTGATGATATTGAGAACTGGGAACTAAAATATATTCATTTCATTTTGAAAGTCTTCGTGAAATAGTTTTTTCTTTCGTTTTCATTCAGTGAATTGGTTAAGAATGTGTAGTGTGAAGCCTTTTGATTGGGAATAAAATCTGTTTTTCAGGAAGTAGCGGTATATTAAATCCCCTTATTATAAAGACTAATACATTTTAACAATAAGCAACGAAATATTACCTTTAATAGACATCTAAAGAGAGTAAACAGTAACTTCGAAATAAATGAAAAGTTTTCATAATATCCCAGGTATAAAAGAGTGCATGAATTCCTATCAGTGATGCTTGTTCAATTATGAGTTTGCACTGCCAACTTAAATTACTGAGTACCCACCTGATGATGACCCTATAAAAGTATTAGTAAAAAATGTGATTAGCTGTTCAACATGGACCTAAAATCTCGTCGCACTTACCAAAGTAGGCTTTGCTATTGAGCAAATTTTTCCGCGTTTCCAGATGAAGGTTGCCATAAACCTAAGTAGGAGCTTAATGGGCGAATTTACTGTTGACATTTACAGCAGCTCTCTACATTTTAAACTTTTATGTCATTATTATATGTGCAAAC
This sequence comes from Palaemon carinicauda, assembly GCF_036898095.1. NCBI lineage: Eukaryota > Metazoa > Arthropoda > Malacostraca > Decapoda > Palaemonidae > Palaemon > Palaemon carinicauda. The sequence continues at coordinate 2,252,564 of NC_090754.1, read as the reverse complement.
TCAACAACAATAACGATAGTAATAAGAGTAACTACACCGGATAATAATAATAATAATAATAATAATAATAATAATAATAATAATAATAATAATAATAATAATAATAATAATAATACTATATAAGATAGTTTTCATGAATAAAATAGAAACTTTAAGACAGTATTATTAAAATTTCTCCCAAATTCTTAATGCTTATCTTAGAATTGACAAAAAAACTTACTGAATTTCTAGCACATTTTGTTGACTTGAAACCTTTTTATCACAGGGAAATTGATTGATTGTTTAATTGATTCAAAGTTATCTGGCATAGCGAAATATTAATTATTGTCTTATTTAGAGGGAATTAAATGATAATTCTTATATAAATGCTACGGGGTGTACTTTTCCTTTCTTAGCTTTCATATTGCAAGATGATTGAAAATAGTTAATAACTCTAAATCAGTGGTATTCAAACTGGGGTTCGCGGTCCTCTGGGGGATAACCGCAAAGACATCTCAGGGAGACCACGAAGTGGTTACTAAATCTTATTGTTATATTATTTCTACACATAGGCTATAATTAATATTACACTCACCAAACGGTTGAACAATCAATATATGCTACCAAATGTTATTTTGCTTGTTGCAGAGAGTCAAAATGAAAAAATAAAATAAAACATTATTCCTTATCACAATATGTATCTCCCTTGTTTTCTTATGAGAGTATGAAATAGGGAGAGAGAAAATAACTAAGAAAGTTACAAGACTGAAAGATGGACTTGGGGATCTTTTATAATTCCATGATATGTATCATGCAGTACAAATTGACTTGAGACAGATTAGGGTAAAAATTTAATGATAATTACACACAAACTTCAGAGAGAGAGAGAGAGAGAGAGAGAGAGAGAGAGAGAGAGAGAGGAAAAACTATCAAATACGTTACTTTACAACATTTCTTATAGTTTTTGTAAGTGGAATGTTTATGACTTAGACCAACGTTGGGTTTACATACGACACGTACAGAAGCATGTGTAATGATTTTTGCTTTGAGTTAAGAGGTTCCTTAACTCCAGAAGAATTGCAAAGGAAATATTTGGCAAAATGGACAAAATTTTCGGAGACAAAAAGGCATCAAATGGGACCGCGTCCTAGGCGTAGTATTGAAGGAGCTCTTGAAAATCTTGGTTGTCATTATTGCTTTCTAACTTTGGTTTATAAAAATTCTCAGATATCATTAGAACACTTTGAAATATTCACCTCCAAGCATTGGGAATGAAAACCGTACTCGATCAGTTAAACAACGTTCTCGGTAAAGTGATTAAAGCAGTCAACTTCATTAAAGCAAAGAGCATAAGTCTCTTTCTTGCATTATGCAAAGAAGGTAATTTTGAATTCGAAACATTCGTATTGCATTCACACATAAGGTGTTTTCCCAAGGGGATTATGTTAAAGAGAGTTTTCGTAGTCGGTAGAGAAATGCCGAAGATTTTCCTCGACAATAAGCAAGATATATCATGTAAAAATCTCTGACGTCTGTTTTCTATCTGCCTGTTATTTTTGGCAAACATATTTGAAACTATGAATCCCCTCAATTTTCAGCTACAAGGAAAAAGAGATCACTGTATTCCATTAGCGTGAATAAATGAATGATTTCAAAATGTTCTTGATTTTTTTTTTTTTACAATTAGATATATGTATTTATAAGAGTAAGATTGACGTCGAAGATGATATCAATGAGTTGACGACAACGTGCATCCATTCTTATTGAAGAAATAAGCTTATGATTTTCTGAACCAAGCAAATTTTTAAAAATACTATCAATTTCAACAATCTATATATAATCCCCATGATCTACCTTCGGAGGTTTATTTAGTACAGCAACAACTTATTTAATTGATCAATGATCTTCCTTTTTTTTTACTTCTAATATTCCTCTCATGTCTTATGACCTTTCTGGCGTCTTCACGTTCTTTTTCTTCTCGTTCTGCCTCTCTTTCTTCCCGTCCTGCTCCCATTTCCTTCGCACATCGTGCCTCTTCTCTCTATTGTTCTTCTCGTCTTGATTACATTTCCCTCGCACATCGTGACTTCTTTTTCTTCTACAATCACCCTCAACCTGATCAAATTCTCCTCTGCTTCAATTCGTCGAACCTCAGCCTCTACATCCCTTACTGCTTTCATACCATCAGTTTGTGGGTCAACTGGGTCCTGTTTCACTACAAATTCTCTTTTATTCTCGTTCTGCCTCTCTTTCTTCCTGTCCTGCTGCCATTTCCTTCGCACATCGTGCTTCTTCTCTCTATTGTTCTTCTCGTCTTGATTACATTTCCCTCGCACATCGTGACTCTTCTTTTTCTTCTACAATCACCTTCAACCTAATCAAATTCTCCTCTGCTTCAATTCGTCGAACCTCAGCCTCTACATCCCTTACTGCTTTCATACCATCTGTTTGTGGGTCAACTGGGTCCTGTTTCACTACAAATTCTCTTTTATTCTCGTTCTGCCTCTCTTCCTGTCCTGCTGCCATTTCCTTCGCACATCGTGCTTCTTCTCTCTCTTCTTCTTCTCGTCTTGCTTACATTTCCCTCGCATGTCGTGACTCTTCTTTCTCTTTTACAAGCATCTTGAACCTAATCCAATTCTCCTTTGCTGCAATTCGTCGAACTTCACCCTCTACACCCCTTACTGTTTTCATACCATCAGTTTGTGGGTCAACTGGGCCCTGCTTCACTACAAATTCTTCTTCATCTTCCCCCAACAGTTCACGAGCTGCTACAATATTTTGCTCTGACAATTTCCCTGAGTTTATCAATGCTTCTAAGACATTTGATTTGTCCTTTAATTATTCCACTCGTTACATGGCCACCAAATTACATTAAAATAGAGAGCCACTGAGCTTTAGCTACATCAGGTTCTTAAATTTCTTGAACATTTGGATTTTTCAAAACCTCTTGGATGTTAAACTTGTACTTTACAGAAATAAAAGATTACCTCTCCAAAAATCATATCCTAACAATACACAGAACCCTATTAAAACTAAATTGTTCAAACCTTTTATGAAAACACGGCCCTGTTATCACTGATATTTAAAACAGACTCGCTCAATCACAAGGGTCTGGCACCAGAAATATATATTATATATTACTGCTAGTAAGCTACACAACCTTCCAAGTTTCAAACTCATATGATATTTTTCACATAAATCTGTTATATATGAGTAACACCTGAACTCTGAAAAGATTATTCAATTCCCAGACGACAATATATAAAAACACAGGCTATCCAAAGGTCTCTTAAGTACACTCAAAACAAAACTGAGTAATTATTATTAAGAACTATTCAAACAACCTCTTACTTCGATTCTTTAACAGGAATACGAGAGTTCTGAAATGAACAATGGTCATCGAAATGATACACTTTTTACAAAAATAAATATATTCTATTAAAATAACACTTTGACAGAATTTACATTTAAAATAAATCACTCGAAATACTATGTTTTAGGGAAACTAAGATTAAGAAAAAAAAATTAATACTTATGAAAATTATACAAACACCTCTTTCACTGGAAATTAAACCCTACACCAATATTTAATTTTGATACTTAATGGAAATATTTAACCTTCAACATTCTAATAATGAAACTCTTATAGAAATTACATAATGTAACTGATAAACTTGTAAGTTTTCAGTTTGTATGGATTAATCGAAGTTAAGCCTAAACAAATATACTTCACACTTTTACAAAATCTTCTTGGGTCAGTTACAAAGATTTACACAATAATAGCACTTACCACAACACAATAAATTTAAGATTTCTTGCTAGTTGCAGTAACATTTTAACACACTACACACAATATACGTTTGGCACAAACTTGATCACTATGGAGAGTACACCCACGAGGCACTTTGAGAGAGAGAGGAAGAACCTTGCCTCTTTCACAGAACAGGCCGTTTCTTTTCAGGCCTACTTCTCCCTTTGGGCACATATATATTGACTTCATTATTTCTAGATTGTTCTATGTCAGAGATCTGGAAGCTTTGGGTTGCCTTAGCAATGCCAGAGTTATCAACTATTGCTGTCCTGGACACATTTTTTTGCACCAGCTAATTTTCGGCTACCTACGGTTCTGGGAAGTAAAAAAAGCTAAAACCTTACGCTGTGGTTTTCTAAAACCTTCTAAAATGCTTAGCAAATATTATTACAAAAGCCCTCAATCATACCTTGTAGGGTCATGCCGCACTCTTAAACAGTTACATAAGTCACTGAAACAACATATGTGAAATAAAAATCTTATTCTTAAAAATAACTTAAATATACATGTATTGACTTAAATGAGGAATATAATTAGATTAACAACGAAAGTCTTACGTAACTTATATACAAACTTGAACCTACATAAGAGGAACTCACCTTATGAGCTAATTATTGACCTCTTTAATACACATATGAAATACACAAACAATTTATTTACTCTATGCTAGACCAGCAAATATATATATATATATATATATATACATATATATATATATATATATATATATACACACACATATAACGGATTTTGAGCGAAGCGAAAAATCTATTTTTGGGTGAGATGGCCATGTCGTCCTGATGGAAGTTCCTATAGGGTAGCTTCCTAGGGTATATTACAACTACGGCGATATTCCCAGAGAATTTACCTTAAGGTACCAGAATTCTAACTCCTGGAGCGAGTATCCCTCGTGAAAGGGATATCGCGACATATCAGAGGACGTATTCTAGACACGTCACATGGCAATCTACATCCTGGACAGAGATTTCGTCTCGTAGGAGGCGATTGACGAGATACGAATTCGGGAAAGAAAAAGGGGAGCCGCTCCCAAGGCTTCCCTATCCCCCGATTCGTATGCGTGCCTGGCGCCAATCCTGGCGCCATCTGTATTCCTTGTAGCGTACACGAGGTGCTACAGATACTGTATGTAGGGAGGGGTCCTACAGCCCTTTCTTAGAAAGGCAAGGGCGGGTCCATCAGGACGACATGGTCATCTCACCCAAAAATAGATTTTTCGCTTCGCTCAAAATCCGTTTTTTGGGCTCAAGCCATGTCGTCCTGATGGAAGTGTACCAGAGCATTACTGTATCTGTGGATTCTCAGAACGTGCCGTACTCCCCGGAGGTAATTTTTTCCCGGTCGACTAGACCTAGAGACCTAAGATGTTACCGTTATACATCTTTTCAACTAACTATAAACTATGTTAGAGCTTCCTGCCCCCTACAGGGAAGAGTCCTACTAGACTCTGGAAAGTCTCGAAGAGTACATATATCTATGTATGAATACCAGGCAAGCTAATATAGTGGTCTCGCCCTATATTAAGTAAAGCATAGTTTGTATAGAACCACTGCGTCAATATATATTGACCAGTAATCCGCACAGTACTTGTATTGGACAAAAGTTTATATCCGCATAGGAAGAAACTAATAAAACCGCCCTCGTACCTTTAAGGGACGGAGTCCTCCCATTAGGGGACTACATAAACCAATGCAACATAGCTTGCATAACAGAACAATTCTATCAGAATTATCCCAGATAAGATACATAGAATCAAAATGCTCATTTATACCAATAAATTGACACAGGTGAAAGAGACGCAAGGTTCTCAAGAACAAGTTTATTGACAGATAATAAACAGACAGGTTAACAACAATTATATATATATATATAAAAGAGGGTAACCCAAAACTTTAAGCATAAGTATGATAGTAAACAGAACTTGTTTATCTGAAAGAAAAACCATTAAACACCACTTTAATAAGATACCAAGGTATCAAGTCATAAAAGTCTGTATTACAAATCAATCACATTAGCGTTAGAAACGCTCGGCACACATGTCTGAACTTATGCTAGGTTCACTTTTGAAAGAAGGAACAGTCTATATGGGCACTTGGTGCCCTCATTTAGTTTGTAGTACAGTATGTACCTACACACTCACCCTGGACTTAATCGTCCCAATTAAGACCACTGTTCCTCGCAGAGTTAAACAGTAGGGTTAACTACACGACCCACTGCTACCACAGATCTCTTAAGTTCCTCTACTTGATTCGCATAGTGGCGAAAGAACACCCTGGAAGACTTCCAGCCAGTGTATGAACGGAGATGTTCAAAATCCATACAATTAAAGAAATTTAGGGATGAGGCAACTTTCCTCGGATCGTGACCTGCGGGTGTACTGTCAGGATCCGCTCTGCGAATAAAATATGTGATTTTCGCTCTGAGTTGATTCAGAGATAAATTTGAGCCTGATGTTTCTCCCCTGAATAGTTGACCACCCTTGAAGTCTGAAGTTCTACGAAGATAGACCTTTAGGCATTCTACTGGACATAAAGATGCATCTTCTTTCAGAGGGCAGATTCTCCAGGGACCCCACCTGTTGGTGGGTAACTCATTCTTGGCGAGAAACGTAGGATCCGGAAACAGGTTCAGATCCCCCCCATCCAGGAACTGAACACGACCTGCCTCTCTCGAGAGGGCTACGATCTCACTAACCCTGGCCCCGGACGCGAGTGCAAATAGGAAAATAACTTTTTGTGTCAAATCCTTTAATGCACATTCTTCATTGCTCAACAGGGAGGCGAAATGAAGAACTTTGTCTAAAGACCATGAGATGGGCTTTGGAGGTGCTGAAGGTCTGAGCCTAGCGCAGGCTTTCGGAACTTTATTAAAGATCTCGTTACCTAGGTCGATCTGGAAGGCAAATAAAATGGGTCTCATCAAAGCGGATTTACACACTGAAATCGTGTTAGCTGCCAACCCTTGGCCATGGAGGTGGATGAAGAAAGATAAGCAGAAGTCTGTTGAGATCTCCTGCGGATTCTTTGCCTTTACAAAGGCCACCCACTTTCTCCAAGATGACTCATATTGCCTTCTAGTCGATTTGCACTTATATTCCTCTAGGAAGTCTATGCTGGCTTTCGAAATCCCGAAACGCTTTCTCACCGCAAGGGCGAGAAAATCATGAGCTGCAGGGTCCGGGTTTTCTGTAATGAAGCACAGACAGTCGACTTCTGGACTCACTGGGTCAGAACTGGATGTGGTAGCGGCACGAACTTCATCTGTAGTTCCAACGCCAAGGGGAACCACATACTGTTCGGCCACTTGTGGGCCACTATTGCCGCTACCCCCTTGAAGGATCTCAGTTTGTTGAGGACCCTCAACAGAAGGTTGTGAGGAGGGAACAGATAAATCCTGGACCATCTGTTCCAGTCGAGGGACATTGCGTCCACTGCTTCCGCTAAGGGGTCCTCGTACGGGGACACGTACAGGGGCAACTTGTTGTCTTTCGTCGCAAAGAGGTCTATTTGCAGTTCTGGGACTTGATTCAGAATGAAGGAGAATGATCCTGCGTCTAAGGACCATTCCGACTCTATCGGTGTGAACCTGGATAGAGCGTCCGCTGTCACATTGCGGACTCCTTGAAGGTGAACTGCCGACAGGTACCACTTCTTCTTTTCCGCCAATCGGAAAATGGCTAACATCACTTGGTTGAGAGGTGGTGACCTCGACCCTTGTCGATTCAAGCATCTCACAACCACCTCGCTGTCCATCACCAATCTTATGTGGATCGAGTGACGCGGGGAGACTTTCTTTAAGGTAAGGAGCACTGCCATAGCTTCTAGAAAGTTTATATGAAAGGTCCTGAATAGCTTGGACCAAGTCCCCTGGACTTTTTTCCGATGAGAGTGACCTCCCCATCCCTCCTTTGAGGCGTCTGAGTGAATCGTCATCGACGGGGGAGGTGGCTGAAGAAGAACCGACTTCTTTAGATGTCTGGCTTGGGACCAAGGTCTGAGAAGAGTACGTAGCCGAGGCGGCACTGGTCTTCTCAGGTCTCTTCGCGCGTTTGATGCATACCTTCTCCAAACTCCGGTTGCATCCTTTAGCTGTGCTCTTAGCACTGGGTCTGTCACTGAAGCAAACTGGAGAGAGCCTAGTACCCTCTCCTGTTCGCGTCTTGATATCCTTTCGGAATCTAGAAGTCTCTTGACAGAGCCCGCTATCTCCTTCCTTTTCTTCGTCGGGATGGAGAAACTGTGTGACAAAAGGTCCCAGAGGATTAAGTCTATAGAGACTGAGTATGCCCTCTTGGGCAGTAAGGTCCTTATGTGTTGCAGTGTTAGCATCTTGAATTTGCAATTCACTATGAACTTGTTGAGTGGCGACAAGTCCAGAATGACTCTGAGCTTTTCCGAGTCTTTCTTGGGAACACAAAACAGCCTCCCTTGGAATTTGATGGACTTCACCTTTCGGATCACCTTTTTCTCCAACAGTTCTTGAACGTACTCCTCCAAAACGGGGGTGGAGTGTTGGAAAAACCGAAGGCACGGGGGTGGAGTGCTGTACCAGCTCCAGCCGTCCATTCTTGAGTAGGCTTTGGGCCCAGGGATCGAAGGTCCAGCGATCCCAAAATTTCATCAGTCTCCCTCCTACCGGTATCGTTTCACTTGGACTGCCGTCCTGAGGTCTTGCCTCCCTGACCACGACCACCTCTGAATCCCCTTCCCCTTGAGGGGCGCCTAGACGAGCCTCTGGCTGCTCCTCTAGGTTTTGCACGAAAGGAAGAAGACTGTCCTTCGAACGTTGGGGTGAATGTGGTTGACTGACCTGGCACAGCCTGGGGTACCCACTGAAAAGTAGTCGGGGTTTGTGCCACCATCTGGGGCACTGGAGGCAGTGGCAATTGCAGTTGCTGTTGCTGTCTATAAGGCTTGGCTGGCCGAGACGGTAGCCTAGTCCTCATATTCTTCCTCTTTGGTTGAGGACCCTCATCCGGGGAAGATTTTCTTTTGATAGCCAGGCCCCACTTCTGGAGAAGGTTTCTATTCTCCACGGCGGCCTTATCAACAACCTCTTTGACCACATCGGTAGGGAAAAGGTCTTTTCCCCAAGTGTTGGAGGAGATTAACTTCCTTGGCTCGTGTCTCACCGAAGCCCCGGTGAACACGAACTACCTGCAAGCTCTCCTTGCCTTGACGAAGCCATAAAGGTCCTTCGTCACTGTGGCTAGGTGAGACTTAGCCACTACCATGAACATTTCATGGACCTTGGGTCACTTGCCATCGTCTCAAGAGTAGTCTGATGAGACATTGAGGCAGCCAGTCTTTCTTTTGTCTCGAACTCTCTTCGTAAAAGAGATTCCGACAGCTTGGGGAGGTCCTCGCCGAATTGCCGTCCGGCAATATCAGCCTCCAACTTTCCCACTGAGAATGTCAGATGGACATCCTTCCAGTCTTTGTGGTCCATAGGCAGGGCCAGCGACAAGGGTTTACACTCCTCCAGGGAGGGGCAAGGCTTGCCGGTCTCGACTGCCTTTAGGACAGCCGCAAACCCTTTCTGTAAAAAGGGGAAGGCTCTATCAGGAGAGGACACAAAAGAAGGGAGCTTCTTGCTCAATGCAGCTACCTTCGAGTTAGAGAAGCCCCTCTCTTTCATCGAGGATGAAAGTAGGGCTTGAGCCTTAGCGTGGTCCATAATAATGACCTCCTTCGGCTCTGTCTCCTCCCTTGAAGCTGGTTCTTTTCTCAGCTGGACATAGCAGTCCGGATATGATGCCTTGCTGGGCCAGAATTCTACCTCCTCTAGGGGAACTGAACCCAGCTTATCCGAAATGACGATCTTTCCAGTCGTCATCGGCATGTGCTCAGCATACCTCCATGGGTTAGCATCTGAGCATATGGGAAGGTCTTTCACATTGAGCCTTTTCCGGGGCCCATGTGATTCTGCCAGGGACTGCATACGCAGTTCCATTGCAGCCGCCTTCTCCTGATTCTCCTTCTGCATTTGTTGGATCATTCCAACAATCGAAGAGAGGGCCTGTCCCAGTTCTACTGGGAGACCAGCCGATGTTGAGGGGATAGGCTCCGGCATCTGAACCGGAGTAGCCGACACCTCGTCGACCACATCCTCTACGACATCCGGGGTTTGAACTTCATCCTGACCTTCTGCCAGGAGGTCTTCTTCCAAACGTTCGTCAAGGTCAGACATCCTGTCATCCAACTGGATGTCTTGCATCATAGGCCGGCAGCCGGGACAGGTACAGCACTAGAAGAAAATAGAATGGATGCCGGGATAAGAGTGTACACTACCTCCAAGCCCGGCAACCGAAAGAGTGCATATAAGGAAGGGGAGAAACTAATTCAGGCTTCCTTGACCAATGCCGTCCGGCTCTGCCGGCAGGCATGGATGAGGGACCAAGAGAGGTCCGGGCAGCACTCGAAAACATAAGACCCTTGCCGGCCAGCAGCTCTGCCGGCCGGCAATGGGCTGAGTCAATTCCACATCCCAACCTATACTAGGTCCAAAAGTAGAACGACGTACAGTACAGTAAGACCCCTGCCGGCCAGCTCTGCCGGCCGGCAAGGTACAGTACAGTAATGGCTAGGCCATTACGGAGATAGAGGGGGAAGGGACAAGAGGGTCCTGCCAACCTTGCTTTAGTGACAGATCACTCGCAGCCAAGAAACTTATCTTAGCCTAAGGGAGATCTAAGGGAAAAGGCCAGCAGTACTTGCCAGCTTCCAGAGCACCAAAGCAAGGAAGGCATTGCTACTCCCAAGGGAAGAACTTATCCTCCCCGAGAACAGCAACAGGACTTAGTCTGGTCGATCACAAAAGAAGGAATCATAACTACAGAAACCTTCGGTAGTGACCTAAGGGAGCTAAGCTCCCTTTGTATGTGTTAGGTCAGCGAGGGGGATTCTGCCCCAAGCCAGACAACACAGACTCAGACTAAAAACTCTGTTGTTCTGTCCCTCTTGAACCATAACTACAGGAACAGGAAGGTACAGTAACACCCTAGTATAGTTTTATCGAAAATAAATTCGGATAAAACCACTTAGGGATAAGCCCAAGGCTTAAACAGAGGGAAAGGGATTGCATACCTTCTCCGAAGAAAAGAAAGCAACCGGGGAGTATGATAAAGTATACTAAGGCTCCATAAGCAATTAGCCTAGGCACCAAGAGAATCGATTACCTAATTCACCGAAACTCACACGTATACAATCTTGGAAATATTCCACACAGTCTAAAATGTATAAAATATAGC
>NC_090754.1:2201846-2234346 GCF_036898095.1 Palaemon carinicauda | reverse complement strand
TGAAAATGGCTGAAATCCAGTCATGTCTAAAAACATATCTAAGGCCTGTATTTGATGTTGTCTATATATATATATATATATATATATATATATATATATATATATATATATATATATATATATATATATATATATATATATATATATATATATATATATATACAGATATATATATATATATATATATATATATATATATATATATATATATATATATATATATATATATATATATATATATATATATGTGTGTGTGTGTGTGTGTGTGTGTGTGTGTCCTAATTCTTGTATGCAGAGATGTCATGTACGACAAGGTAAATGAACTCAATATTCACGAGTATTCCACAAAAATCTATGTCTTAGATTATTATTGCAGAGCTTGGAATTTGGTAGCGAAGGGAGTTATAGTTGTCGGTTGACGCTTCAGTTGCCAAGTCCCTCACCTGAGAGCATAGTTGCGTACAGTGTACTTTTGAGCGAACCTTTTTGTAATAAATGAAGAAAACCTATATGCCCACGTCTCATTATCTGTGTACACGGGTCATATTGGTGTCAGGTATTAAAAAATACGTCTTTTGTGTATGCTGTGAGTGAAGTTATTCTTTGAGCCGGTGAAATAAAAGTTCAAGATACCTAGATACACAAAGACTAAAATAGCAGACGCTGCTGCTACAGCAGATTAGAACGAATGAGCAGTGCGATATAACATTGCTGATGAAGAATAAAGACAGGAAATTAGAACACAAGAATAGGAAGATAAGTTAGATAACTTGCTACAGTTAATAAACAAACTCTTGCTGGAACGAGAACAGGAAAGTACACATGAACAGCTGAGTGAAGATACGCAAATCGTAATTCAGAAGTTGCCAAAACTCTAGGCAAGTGTTAGACCTTTTGATGATCAATAAACTAACGAAGGGTTTCAGTTGATTGAAGTGTTTTTGAGAGAGTTTGAAGTAGATACATATGGGTGGTCAGAAAGAGGAAAAGCTATTCAAGTAATTAGATTAGTGGAAGATGCTCCAGCAATGGAGGTAATGTGTTGGCCACAAGACAGCTTAAGAAGTCATTCTGAAATAAAACGAAGTTTAATTGAGAAGTATGCCTTGCCTGATGCGAGAAAGGGAGACCTAAAAGAAAATTACAAACGCAAAATATAGGAAGGTGAATCAATTATTAGTTTTGGAACTGGCATTTTCACGATAGCGATTCGTTTGCTACAAGGAGTGCCAATCTCCCAGAAGGTGATAAACCCGTATTTATGAGGTTATTTGTTCAATGACAATCGCTCATTAGCAGACGTAGTGAGTGTGATACAAACCATTTTAGACAGTTTGCCAGAAGAAAAAAGGTCTGGGAACAAAGGGGCCGATTCCGAAAATTTGGCAGCCATGAGAGGCAGTCGACCCCCGATGAGAGGTAAGGGGGAATTTAGTCAACAGATTAGCAGAGTCTTCAAATGTTGGCTCTGTGGGGGAGAGAGGCACCGACGAGTGGAGTGCCCTTCCTAAGGATCCCCACGCTGTTACACTTGTCAGGCCTATGGTCATCTATCTCGAAAGTGCTCAGCAAAAAACCCCCAGGGCAGGCGGGCTGAGGCACACGCACACCTACCCCCGCCCAACATCTGAAAAAAAGGAAACAGAGGAAGGGGGATACGAGGGAATTTGATGCCCCCCCCCCCTCACCCTGGCATGACATCACAAGCAGTAGCCGAGGAAGCAGTGATGACAGACGTGACAGAGCAGGCACTTGGACCTCCATCAGTACCCCTGACCTCACCCCGCAGCACTAGGGGGCAGCAGCATATCTCGTAATGGCCGTCTAGGAATATTAGCAGTTAGGATCGACCTGCAAGATAAATCCATTCGAGCGCTGATTGACACAGGAGCCAGTGTTTCATTGATTGAAAAAAGATTTTCGTCAAATCTACTACAGCCAGTGGCATCCATTGCTCTTTACACGCCAGTAGGATATAAACTACACACAAACCACATAACAATCGTCAAATTAAATGTTGGGTCTATGAAGTTTACACATATTTTTTTTTCTTACCCACCTTGGGAATTCCAGGAATCGAGGCTATCATAGGAATAAATTTTATCTCTAAGAATCAAATTTGCATTATTTTGGGGAAAAGATGCAATAACAGTAAAATCAGGAGGGTACATTTTGCCGATAGAAAGTCATGAGACAGTAAGTACATGTGTTAGCTCAGAGAGACATTTAAGTAGGGTAACAGCTGTACCTGAGAGAGGAGAAGTGTTGTCTCCCCAGACCCCTTACAAGCATATCTGTGACCACTTGTCTCCCTCTTGCGGAAGGAACTAAGGTAGTTGCTAAACCGTATGACAATTGGGCTCATATGATATTAGAGGGCTTGACAGAAATTGAAGAGAACAGAGCTGATATAACGATAGTTAATTTGTCAAATAAAACAGTTGTTTTAGGAAGTGATTCTGTGTCTGAATTAGAGTTATGTGAAATTGCTTATAATGGGATGTTGGGAGCCACAACAAAAGCCCACATAGACGAACGCACTCAGAGTTTGATTATGCAAACACGAAAATTATGTCCGTCAGAATATCCGCCTGTTATTGACATTGTCAAAAATTATTCAGATGTAATTGCATTTGGAGATAAGCCCCCATGAGGATTGATCTATTTCCCTTTAGCATTGAAACTAGGCAGGCGGAGCCGATCAGGTCAAGGACTTATAAGGTACCCATTCATTTCCAAGGAGAGACAGAAAGGGAAATCAATAAATTAAGGGAACAAGGGATAATCAAGGAGAGCGAATCCCCCTGGGCTTTTCCAATTGTAGCTGTTGGGAAAAAAGACGGCTCGATAAAATTGTGTTTTGATTATAGAAAATTGAATGCAGTCACTAACGATAATGCGTTTCCATTGCCCTTCATCGAAGAATTACTTGTAAAAGTACAGGATAGCAAATATTTCACAACTGTTTATTTAAAATATGTATACTATCAAATACCCATTCAGAAAGACAGTAAATGTAAAACGGCATTTATAGCTAACGAACAATTATTTCAGTTTAATTTTCTTCCTTACGGTGTTAAAAATGTTCCAAGCTATTTTTCTAGAGTAATGATGGCGGTTTTGTCACCCTTAACTGGCCATAATGTTCTTGTTTATTTAGATGATATCATAATTACAGGGAAAACGGTAGAAGAACATAATAATAATAATATTCGGAAAGTTTTAGAAGCATTGCGACGTAATGGTATGAAAATAAATTTGTCAAAGTGCAAATTTTTCTGTAAAAAGGTTGAATTTGTAGGGCACATAATAACCCGAGAAGGCGTCCAAACCTGCCCCAGTATAGTAGCGGCTATTAGAGATTTCCCCAGGCCACGTAATTCTAAGGAAATTACTGGATTCCTTGGACCTGCTGGGTATTACCGTAAATTCATAAGAGGTTTTGGAGAGATAGCAAGACCCTTAGATGCTTTAAAGAAACAAAATATAGTAAATTGGGGAGGGGAAGAAGAAAGGGCCTTTAACCATTTGAAAACTGCCTTGACTAGCAATGAATTACTCGCATATCCTAGATTTGATCACCCGTTTTTAGTTTTAGTGACAACATATGCGAGCAGCCTAGTTATTGGTTGCGTAGTTAACGAGATGATAAAGGCAGAGAGCGACGCATTTGTTTTGCTTCCCAGGCGTTAAAAGGGGCAAAAAAAAAAAATCAGAGTACATTCAATCGAGAGGCCTTTTCTTTTCTTTGGGTTCTGGAGAGGCATCGGTTCTTTTCATTAGGTCAGTCGATTGAGTTGCAAAGTGATCATCACCCCTTACGTGATCTGTATTATAAAATGATTTGACCTCAAAACAAGCGAGATGGATTGAGAGAGTGCTAGAGTTTAATATAAAGGGTTTTCACCACATAGAAGGTAAAGCTAACAAGGTAGCTGATGCTCTCTCTAGAGGTGCAGTATTAGGAGTAACAGCTAAGGCATAAAAGAGGAACGAAGAACGTAACCAAAATATTGAAGACCCCATCAAAATAGAGAGAATATAAAACGGGTTGGAAATTCTCTGATGAGCATACAGTAAACGGGGTGAGAGAGAGAGAGAGAGAGAGAGAGAGAGAGAGAGAGAGAGAGAGAGAGAGAGAGAGAGAGAGAGGAGACACGAGGAGAGAGAGAGAGAGAGAGAGAGAGAGAGAGAGAGAGAGAGAGATACGAGCGGTGAAAGTGAATATATGTGGGTGGCCGCGGACATAACCAGGGGTGTCCAGAATGAATGCCCAGATGATGCAGGTTTGATTGACCTGGGAGGTTGGGACATAAAAGAAGTCCGAGAGAGACAAAAATAGAGGAATGGATGGAAAAAGTGCGAGCAGTGATTAAAGGGGAATCGGAGAGTCATCCGGCATTTCTGAAAGTGCCTCGTGAGAAATTTTTTATTGAAAATGATATCTTATATTGTGCTCACGAGATGAGGGGAGGGGAATTTTGTGCACGGGTAGTACTTCCTCCATCTTTAATCAAACAAGCCATCCACATTGTACATGCAAGTCCGTATGCAGGGAATTTAGGGATTGATAGAACATTAAGGAGAGCAGGAAATCTTTCTTTTGGTTAGGAATGAAAAAAATCTATTGAGAATTATATAAAAGGATGTCATGCTTGTAACAGTTTTAAAGAACATAAAAGCACTGTACCGGATGCCAGAAAGTGGCCTGTGGTTCCTGTTAAATTTTATACAGTGCATGTGGATGTAGTAGGACCATTTCCTACTGGGTTAACACAACATAAGTGGTGGATAAATCGGCAAATTCATTAGCCCAGGTGCTGTGCTCTTTCATTACTAGGTTTGGTTGCCCAAAAATTTTGAAAAGTGACAATGGTCCTGAGTTTATTATATATATATATATATATATATATATATATATATATATATATATATATATATATATATATATATATATTGTTACGCACGGACCCAGTGGGGGCCAAGTTCTTTAAGTTTTCTTCACAGCCAGAGCTAGTAATAATATGTAACAGTGATATTAAAGGAGTGGGTAATCACAAAACACCGCAAGAGTCATATTAAATATTTATTTACAAACAAAATAACGAAGAAAATCACTTTAAATGGGAAGATATCAAACCACAAGCACATTACAACAAACATATAGGACCCATTCATCAACAACGACACGGAAAGGCAAGACAACAGTAAAAGGAAAGAATAACCTCCCTTTTTATACAAATCTAGGCAAAACCTCCTATCCCCACAATACACATAAATCACATTAATAGTTAACCTAAATTTACACAAAAATAAAAACTCCTGATGTAGGCTTTCACAAAAAAGACGAATAAAGTCCGAGGACCAATCATTGACGAGATCTTGTTTACACTAACTGCGTGGCGCGACACAAACAGCGGTGAAAAATCACTAAAGGCACCACCCTCTACTCCTTCAGAGATTAAATGGAGGCAAGCCAAAATCACTACCCTTACCAAAAGGAAGATAGGTCTCAGCTTTCATGAGTTCAGTAGCAATGGATTCTGGTCCGTGGAGAGTCCTCCCCGCTGATAACAAACACAATTACGGCAAACCCTCACCATGCACAGGAGAAAGTGATAGCATTAAACTGCTGCTGAGCTGCTCCTCCAAAGGGGCGATCAAATCCTCCACCGCCTCCTTCACTGGAGATACTG
The DNA here is from genome assembly GCF_036898095.1 of Palaemon carinicauda. NCBI lineage: Eukaryota > Metazoa > Arthropoda > Malacostraca > Decapoda > Palaemonidae > Palaemon > Palaemon carinicauda. The sequence goes on along the minus strand of NC_090754.1, from coordinate 2,228,650 downwards.
GATCACTCCCACAAGTAGTCTCCAGAGGTTGAAGAGCCAACTCACGGTGAGACCTTCAAGTTTGAAGATGGCAGCTTATTTCCTCACTCCCATTTACCTCCAATAAAAGGTCCCTCGTCACTTCACCCCACACTCCCAAACAGTCACATGGAAAACAAAACAAAACATTCCATGGGTGACGTACCAATCTTAGAGCCTAATACATCAACCACTAGATGGCGATGAAAGAAAATTAAATTAAAGTGACTTAGGTGACACTCAAAATATACCTTACCAATTAAGATAAATTAACCAAAAAACCCCGGTAATGTTCGTATATATATATATATATATATATATATATATATATATATATATATATATATATATATATATATATATATATATATATATATATATGTATATATATATGTGTGTGTGTGTGTGTGTGTGTGTGTGTGTGTAATGTAAGGAAGCAATTTCACATTGAATGAGGTGAAATATGTATGTGCTTACCTATTTTATATAAGTTTTGTTCCTTAATTAGACGATAGAGAAACAAATAACATTAGCTGATTTTATGAGAGAGAGAGAGAGAGAGAGAGAGAGAGAGAGAGAGAGAGAGAGAGAGAGAGAGAATCGAACTGCTATTGTGTGCGCTAAAAAAGCTGATGTTTTAGTTTCGAAAACCCAAACATCCTTTTATGGGAAATATTAATCAAGGGTAAGTCATTTCCACGCGATGTTCGCCAACTTACCGGAAATGTTGCAGAAAAACTGGTAAAAATTATGTCACCATTACGTCATTAGAGGGGACCAATAATTCACAAGAATAGTCACATAACATGTCATACCACACCGTGTATTGGGTGAATTACTCGGCTGTGCGAAGGCAGAGCACTTCTATTTTAATATCCACCACCCGTTTTTAACTCAATATTGTCAACAAACCATTGCATTCTCTACAGCAAGAATATCCGGACGTAACATTGCTTAACAATGTGTCAAAAGCAACCCATCTAAGGCGTGGTTGTTTAGACCTCACCTTCCTGACAAGCATCATCCAAAGGGGTGCTGAACGGTGACTGCGTCTTGTGCTAATAAGTGATCACTTTGCCATAGAAATTTACCGTAAAATAGGGAAATACACTTCTCTTCCTCCACCCCCCCAAAACGGTGGAACCAAAACCTTGCAAACGGGGCAAGATTCGAGAAATCTATGACAGAATGGGCTTGTGAATATTACAAGAACCCTCACAATGACATCTCCATACAATCAGTGGACTTTACCAATGACTAGAGGCCACTACCAGTATATCCCTTCCTGAGAAAAAATATTCAGGAACAAAGCATGAGGATGCCCTGTTCTGCAACAGCCATATCAAGGAAATGAATGCAATAATCAACCGAACCAAAAAGATCTTCAGAAGACACAGAACCGATGAACTTCATGACCTACTTGTTGAAATCACCAAACATTCCTCACAGGTAACACTGGAAGTGAAAATAGACAATTAATAATCATGGTGCCACAAAATCAGAAACGTCACATCTCTAGCAAAGATATGGGGCTGGTTCAACAAGATCTCTGGGAAATACTGAACACCCAGAGTCAGTAGGAATTCTATTAGTAGAAACTCTGTAATGTGTAATTATTGTAAGAAAATAGTGCACACGGTGTCTGAATGTTTTAAGTTGAAGAAGAAAGCCGAAGATAAAATTGGTTTTGGTTTTTACTCTACCAAAGTATCTCTTTAGCGTACTACCAGTATAGGTTAACATTGTTGATGACCACATTTTCGACAAGAAACTGTGATTTTCTGCTTTTGTTTCACAACTGTTTATAAGGTTTTCCAGCTATAATCTGCTAAGGATTTTTTTAGTGTTAATGGTAGTTCACTACACCCTGTATGCATCATGTGTGATACTGGTTTCACGAAATCACTTTTTTGAGGGAAGTTTTCCCTGTAGCTGAGCATCTGTTTATTAAGGTGTATGCTCCAAGTGCGTGGTCGGTGGTTTCCATTTTAGTGCTCTCTGGCATCGTATGGAGCTTCATTGTAACTGGGTATCAGGGCCTAATCACTGATAGAAGAATCTGCATTTAACACATAGGATTTTGTTATAGCTGCATCGGTGGCTTTCACTGTGGACCATAAATGGACAATTTCTAATGTCGATCACAGTTGATGTTGGTTTGATTTCTGAAATGCTTATAAATAGCATTATTTTTTTTTTTGCTTGGCAATTATTTGCTACATGAGAAAGTTGATGTCCAATCAATATGATAAAAGAGCCAAATGCCGAGCAATAGTTCAAGGTTCTCCGTCCTGATTTTTTTTACTCTGTTTTGTTCGATTGCTGAGATTCATCAGAAGACTCAAAGTTATAGCTACCAGCACGTCTATTAATGATGTGATGGTGTGTGATAATGTGTCCACTGTTGTTTATTCTACCGACTTGTCTTCTGAAGACTCATTGGTGTGTAATGTATTCCCTAATGATTTGCCAGACTGACCTATCTCGAGAAGCTGCATTAGTTTATGATATTATTCAACTGTTGACTGTTCAAAAGACAAGTCTAGGAATTATATATTAGTTCCTGATAATCTTTCTGCTGACAACTGTACCACCAACCCGTCTCGAGAAGACATTTTTGTTAATTTTTCATGTCTTTTGCCTTCTCAGCAGCTAGAATTGAATATATAATCTAGTTGGTAATCCCTGCATATTATTTTTCTATCTGTCACTTCCTCCAGTGAATTCCACACACCTGTCGTTTGAAAATACGTTAGTGTGTGACAAAGCAGTTACTGAGAATTCTAATGACCTCTCTTAAAGATACCTTTGTTTGTAATTATTTCTCTTCTGCGTATGATATTAGGTTCTCTGAGATAGTTTTGAATAATCAGTTTCATAGAGATTTGTCTGATTCCAGTCATGTGTCGGAAATAATTAGCAGTTTGTTAATCTATGGTTATCGTGATGCTGCGTCTGTTTCAACGTTGACTGTAGATCAGAAGTATGATCATGGTATTTTTCAGGCAATTATCTCTAATTAAGATAATGTTGAAGTGCTCAGCCTCACTCATGAACATTTTACCGATCATTATGAAGTAAGTAAAACTTTGTTATGCTAAGGGAAAGTTTTATTAGCATGAAATTTGGTAGGATGTGACTCAGTTATCTTGTATTTATTTTGTGAGTCAGACTACTGAAAATTCTAATCAGGCATTCAAAAGTTTGATTTTTTTTTCATGTCCTCAAAGACAATGGCTGAAAACAGGCATATTTTAAAGATTATTTGTGAATTTTGATGCTCGTTGATATTATACTTTTGAGTTTCTTTATAATGATTTTGATTGATATTATTTTTATTTTTATCAACTCTTTATTTAGATTTCCACTTAGAATTTTTGATACAAAATTGTCTTCTATTTTCATTGTAGAAGAATCATTATATTCATAATCATGTATGATAAAATTATTTTGTTAGTATTAACGAAACGTAGATGGTTAATGATCCCTCACTTTTCTCCTAAGAAGGGTGATTTATTATACGTAAATTAAATCTACCTATTTCCTGTTATGAAACCTGGGAAAAAGGCTTATTTTTTGCATAATAAATGTTAATGTAAAAAAACATTATAATGATTTGTAACTCGAAGATGTCTTTTTATTCTATAACAAAAGCTTCTGGATACTTCTCATTACTTATCCTTTGAAGCCAGCCGTCTGACAGGCGTATCGTATGAAAATAATTCAACAACTTTCACAAGTCTCTTAGAGAACCTTCTGATATAAAAAAGAAAGCGTATTGTAACATTGGAGCAGACTTAACCCGTTTTTCTGTAAGTGATCATTTAGTCTTGTAGAGACATTTCCTAAACACCAGTAGAATGATACTGCTAAACTTTTACAATTATTTCGAAGTCGCTGAACATATTAAATAACAAGGAAACCTTCGAAGAACGCATATCATATGGAACTGTTCCTGTTTATCCTATCTTATATCTAAAACTAAGACCTTGAAAATCCTTAAAAATTTTGAGCTGAATTCCATTGTCATCTATATTTCACTTCATTGATACTTATAAAGCTGGGACCTACATCATCTTAAGATTATTCTGTAAATTAATATCAAATGAGTGAACAGTGAGTATTTATGAATCATTTAGAATATTTTATATACTAATGTCATATCTTGAACATAGTTATTTTTATTGTTAGCTGACTAATATTTTCATTCACTGTTACTGTTTTGCTTTTTTATCTTTTTTTTTTTTTGCCAAATCCTTCATCAAGGCAATAAGACATCAATGTATATTTTTCATTATCTGTGTCGTGTTTAATAGCTGATTGCAACAGTCTATATGTTAGAGTCAAACTGCAAAATAAATCTTTTTATGAAATGACTAAAACTTTTAGTCATTACATATAGTGCCTGTGTAGGGTAGTCACTTCATGAAATTATTGAGAATTTTAGTATTTTCAGGGGACAACAAAAATTTTTATCCTCCTTTTTACACTATATGGCTGTTATTTGTGTTCAGGCAAAATGTGAAGGAGAACTTTGGATAGATTTGGTCGGAGCTGTTTTCATTATTTTCACTTGAATCCACCCAGCACTCTCCACAGGCTTCAGTACCTATATGCCTGCTGTGAGAGCTACAAATTGTGGGAAATTTACTCATATCAGTTGAATCAAGTTCATTAACATCTCTGAAAGTATATAACAATAAATCTTGTGAAGAATTATTTTCTAGGTATAAGAACTGTCGCAAATATCTTATTCTGATAGAAAAATATTCTAAACTAATTGAGGACATTAATAAAGCAGTCTAGAGTCAGAACACAGAGTAACAATGAATATTAATTACTGAGTAAACATAAAGTGCTATTTTATTTTGCAAACGAGAAACCCCAGACAAAACACCTGTGTACTATGTATTTATTGGAGACACATTTGATATAAAATGTCAGTTTAAAAAGTATATGACCTTCAGCTGGAAAAAAAATATATTACATACGTGACTTGATTGAGACCCAAATCCCATTCAAAGTAGACCCTTTGTTCCTGCATACACTTATGCAACTGATCCTACCACTGCCAATAACACTTCTGGTAGGCTACGATTGGAATGGTGTTATCTTTAACGCCATGTTATGCATAACCTCTTCTCTACTCCCGAAATGGGATCCTTTCAATGGCGTCTTGAATTTTCGAAAGGAACAAAAGTCGCAATGACTCTTGTCTAAAGAGAAGCAAGGTTAGTTAAGAAACTTTGGATCAAGTGCAAAAAACTGTCATTTTGAGAGTAGAGAAGCGATAATGCAAAATACGATAAAAAGATGAACACCCTTCCAATCGTAGCCTACTAGAAGTGTTTTCGGCAGGCACAACGGGTCTACTTTGAAGGGGATTAGGGTTCCAATCACGTCTAAAAAGGTCGTACATTTTTTAGACAGATGTTATAAATAAGAGGGCGCTTGTTGCAACTGGTCATGTTGGTTAAGATGAAATGACTAAACAACACCAGGTAAAATATAAAATTTTCAACAGAATATGTTTGAACTAATCAAGAATAACCAACCTGTAACAAAAGCTTTTTTGGTCAAAGCTATTCTGAGTAGCGAACTTTCATCACGAGGACAAGTTGATTTTACTTACATGCAGTTCATGTCAAGTAAAACCTACAAACGGATTATGCTGTACCAAGACCACTATACAAAGGTTCGTGGTTGGTCATATCAAAGCGTGCAGCTGAAGTAATATTCAAATTAGCTGATATCTTTGAGCTTTTGGATGCTCAGATTATTACTAAACTATTTAGTTTGTTGGATGTTATCCATTTTTCTCTATGTTTCTATTGGAATGTGGTGTATAAAAACGGGAAGTCTATTTATGACCCTAAGTTCATTATTTGCATTTGGGATACTGAGGTTTGGTTACTGTGCATGGTGTATATCGCATTCGCTTTTACTAGCTTTTTTTTTTTTTTTTTTTTTTTTTTGGATGAAGTCATTTTTGCATGTTATTTTCAACCAAAACGTGCTTCCAAGTATTTATGGAGAAGTTCCCAGATATTGTTCTAAAACAGCCATGTTTTTCACCCCACCTTTCAGTCCAGCATTACTACCGTCACAAAAACACGTCTCTAAAAGGGAAGTGTAATCTAATATGAAATTCTGTAATTTTGTCTATTTCGGTCAATGATTAGGTTTAAAAAGTTTTTTGTTTACTATATGGCGTGTGTAGCTCATAGATATTACACTTGCCAGAACAGAGGAACAGTGAAGCATTGTTATTTTGCAAGCATACCGAGCCACGGCGGACGAAATCCTTTAGATCTACCCGATATGAATCATATATAATTATACTTTAATTTCCAGCCACTTACATGACTCTTATATTTCTCAACTGGGTATCATGTGTTTATTTTTCATTTCTTATCATTATTATTACTGTGAATCACTCTAAACCCAGGTTCCACACTGATATCCCCCATATTTGTTTTCATAAGAGGTGCTAAGAATACTCATTAACGGGCTGTTTGTCCCAATATTCATGATCAGAAAAGGATAAAACACAAGGTAGCAACTACGAAGAATATAAGGTTTATGTAACTGTCTGAAAATCAAAGTATAATAAATGTACTGAATTTTCTTGTGAATGAAATTATTGAGCCATGACATTTACTTTTAGACAACAGAGTAAATCGCAAACTGTATTGCCCTCCGTTTCACTTTTATGAAGCTGTAATTGTGGCGTCAAGTTTTACTCCTGTTTACGTGACTTACATTACAAATATTGCTTCAATATAGTTCGTGATATTCTTAATGCATTTCTCAGATTCATGTGATTTTTGTTTCACAAAGAAGTATCTGTATATGTGCAGTCACAGATACGGAAAATTCGTCGCCACTAGTTCGCCACCATCACTTTGCCACCATCACTTTGCCACCAACAATTAGCCGCTAAAGACAGTTGTCCACCAATTATTCGCCGCTACGGACAGTCTTTTATTACTAATAAATATAATTAATGATAGCCCATTCTTTAAAAATGACTAAACTATCACTATTTATCACTAGCAAACTATTATTGCTAATAGATATTATAACTATTAGCTTCAGAACTAGAAAATATACTAAACTGGCTTGAGTTTAAGTACGTGGGTGTTTATAACATACGAGGTAACAAAAGGAACCCTTCATTCCCTAGCGATTTATGGAATGTTTATGCAACAACACTGAATAAAGAAGATCGAACTAATAACTATGCAGAAGCCTGTCACAGAAAACTTTTCTTACGAACTAGGAATCCATCATCAAACACTATGGAAGTTTATTAAAGTACTAAAAGTGCAAAAAGGTAGATATTTGTATATTGAGCATATAATCGTAGGACATGAACCTGCCACTAAGTTAAAAAACAGTAACAAGATATGGACAAAAGAATTAAGAAAATTGTTTATGAATATGATAACGATAAAAGTTGTATTGAATATTTACGAGGCATAGCATATAATTTTCATATGTAATGAAATCATAAGAATGTGTTTTTTAATTATGTTTTGCATGACTATTGTCATTTTAGAAAAAGATAAATATATTTGTTTAATTCGATTGTTTTCTTTTGATTTGTTCATCCTTAATTGCAAATGATCATTTGGCGGTGACCTGTCATCCGTGGTGAATTGTTACTGTCAGCCAGTTGTTGGCGGCAAAATGTTGGTGGTGAATTATGTCCACTGATTTCATTTCATTAGGTGTTTTTATAAATGTAAACTATATCTGCTTGAGAATGGAATTATAGTATAAAATTGTCACTTTTCACATGTCAGGAACAAAATATATTTCTTTAGTTGCTTAGTAAAATGGTTGGACATAAGATTCCGTCGTTTCAAGGAAACATTAACTTCCTCAGTCATTTCGCGAACTAGCTTACCTCCACAAGCTCTACGTGTAATGAATAGTCACTAGCACATTTAGTCATTTCTCCAAGAGAATAATTTCACACTAAATCGTCAAATATTTGCTATGCAATTTGAATTTGTGGGTGCAGTTGTAGCGTTGATTTATTTCTGTGAAAGGATTCATAATTTAATTGTTAAATAGTATTACAAAGAAAATGTTTAGGAAAAAGAAAAAAAAAAGTGCTGGTAATAGACACGAGTTTGGTACCAGTCACCCTGACAGGTACCAAACTCATCCAAGGGCAATTGGTTGGCAACCGACACGGCAAGTCATGCTTACGTTGAATGTCCCACACTCGCGACACTGTTACAGCTATTTTGGTAAATGGAGAAGCTGCTGTAGTCAGGGAACAGATGTATACCGCAATGTCGTCCTGAAATATTCATGTACGCGTGGGATGGTTGAATAGCACGTGCACCGCCACCCAATTTCTAGTTTCTCTAATCGCAGTGTGTCTGTGTCTGTTTGTAGATTGCCTTGCCTTATGCAAGACACAGAGCCCGTCTCTTTCATAAAGCAAGGCAATCTACACACACACACACACACACACACACACACACACCAGTTAGAGAAACTAAAAATAGGGTGGCGGTAAGATTTTCTTTTGATAAAATCCCGTTGGTAATATAATCATCCTTATGTGTTAAGTGACCGATTGCAAAATATCTGGGTTTTAATTATCCATCGGGAATTGTTTTAGAATCAATTTTTACTTTATGATTTACTGAAGAAATTCTTGATATAGTAAATTCACAGAATTAGTTTTTGATGTAAGAAACATTCTTTTACATGCTAGTGGTAAGGCAGGTAGTTTGGGTTCCAGTCCACTTCACGATTAGGAATGGAACGAAAGAAAAATGGGAGGAAGATGAATAAAAATGAACAGTAGAAATAAAAATTTTAAAGGGAATTGCAGAATAGAATCTTTGTAGAATCATTGAAAACCACAAACAAAAGTCATGCAAAACAATAATTTTTGTCGTTGATTAGATGTTTCTTTAGGAACCTAATACTTTCTCCTAAGGTACGCCTTACTATGTTTATGATTTTGCAATATCGAGCTCTCTCTCTCTCTCTCTCTCTCTCTCTCTCTCTCTCTCTCTCTCTCTCTCTCTCTCTCTCCCTCTTTGAGAATTCAATATTGTGGCTCTCTTAAAAGCTAAAAACCAACAACGTTATCCCATTTACAATTAACGTCATTTCTTCCGTAAACGTTTTCAATACTTCCTAATCTGCGGGAAATACCTTAATTCTGGTCAAAGAAGCTTGGACGTCTTCGTAGTTGAAATATCTGGATAATTTCTCAGGATACGCGTTGCTTCTGGTCCAAGAAATCTGAATGCTTCATAGTTTCTAGGCCATTTCTTTTCTTGTCCAACAAGGTCGGACACCTCGTTAGTTTAATGCAACCTCTTGGACGTCCTCTATATTACAGGAAACATCTTATCTTAGTTTCAAAACGTTATAACGCCTTCTGGGTTTTAGGTAACTCCTTGTATATTATCCAAGAAGTTTCATCTCATTCTAAGCTGCAGAGAACGTCTTGTCTCAGATTCAAGAAGCTATAACACATGTTTTATTCTAATCAAATGATTAATTTAGTTACAGGTAACGTTTTGGATTTCATTCAAGAAACAGGAACGGTTTCCATGCATCAGAAAGTATCGTGTATCTGTTACAAGAAACTATCATGCCTCATGCTTCTTGGATTTTAAGCGAATTCTTTGGATCTCGTCGAAGAAGCATCATCTCTTCCGAAGCTGTAGGATATCCCTTATCTATTATTATTATTATTATTATTATTATTATTATTATTATTATTATTATTGTTATTATTATTATGATTTGTTAAGCTACAGCCGTTGTTGGAAAAGCAGGATGCTATAAGCTCCGGGCTTCCAACAGGGAAAATAGCCCAATGAGGAAAGGAATCGAGGAAAAATAAAATATTTCAACAACAGTAACATTAAGATGAATATCTCCTATATAAACTAATAAAACGTTAACAAAACAAGAGGAAGAGAAATAAGATAGAAAAGTGTGACCAAGTGTACCATCAAGCAAGAGAACTCTAACCCAAGACAGTGGAAAACCATGGTACAGAGGCTATGGCACTAACCAAGAATAGAGAAGAATGGTTTGAATTTTGATTGTCCTTTTTTCTAGTAGAGTTTCTTGCCATAGCTAAAGAGCCTCTTCTACCTTTACAAAAAAGAAAGTATTTACAGAAAAATTACAGGCAGTAACCCGTGAAGAAGAATTGTTTGGTAATTTCAGTATTGTCAGGTGTATGAGAACAGAGGAGAATGTAGAAAGAATAGGCCAGACTAATCGTTGTGTGTGTAGGCAAAGGGAATATGTAACCAGAGAGAAGGATCCAGTTTAGTACTGTGTGAACACTAAAAGGACCCCATAACTCTCTAGTGGCAGTATCACAACGGGTGGCTGGTGCCCTGCCAACCTATAACATTGAATGTATTGTGAATAATTAACATCGCTGTGAAATTAATATTTAGACCTAAGCTACCATTCATTAAAGGAAACAATTATTTTATATAGTATGCATAAATATATTGGCACTATATAGTGTTATGCTAGATATAAGTATTGATATATACATGATTATATGTTTATGATATTAATGTTGTATACATATAAATGTATATATGCATATGTATGTATGTGAATATGTATATATATGTATATGTGTATGTGTATATGTATGTATATATGTATGTGTACGTATATGTATGTGTATCGTTATGTGTATGTATATATATATATATATATATATATATATATATATATATATATATATATATATATATATATATATATATATATGTATATATATTTGTATGTTTTGCTTATGTATTTATATAGATAAGGCTACTGTATTGTCATATAAATAAACTGTACTGAAAGTAAAAAAAGAATAAAACAAGAATATACCCGCCACTAGAAATGACCCTTTTTAGCAGGTGTCTAATGAGCTTGGGGACTCCTCCTACTCAACACCTGAATCAAGCACAGGTAGCTGGTGAGGGAGTGTCATTGTTCTCTATATGTATGTTCGTACGTTTGCTTTCCCTATAAATTTTAAAGAAACCTCTTTCAATAAATCAGTCCTCTGAGGAAGTATCACGAAACTAGTCAGGACTTAAGCTTATATTTCGTATATTCATTTTCCCTGTGGTTCTTCTGCATCTGAGCATCACGTTTTCCTGTGATTTTTACGCATATATATATATATATATATATATATATATATATATATATATATATATATATATATATATATATATATATATATATATATATATATATATATATATATATATTACTTTATATATACATATATATACTACCGCTAGAGAGCTATGGGGTCCTTTGACTGGCGTGGCAGTATTACATTGGATCATTTTCTCTGGTTACGGTTCTTTCTCTTTGCCTAAAAGGACACGGAATAGTCTGGCCTATTCTTTACAGATCCTCCTCTGCCCTCATACACCTGACAACTCTTGAAATTGCCAAACAATTCTTCTTCACCCAATTGTTCATAGTCTACTTTTCTCTCGTTAAAGTAGAAGAGACTCTTTAGCTATGGTACTCAGCTCTTCTAGGAGAAGGACACTCCAAAATCAAACCATTGTTCTACCATCTTTGGTAATGCCATAGCCTCTCTACCATGATCTTCCACTGTCTTGGGTTAGAGTTCTCTTACTTGAGGATATATTCGGGCACAATATTCTTTCTCTTCTTCTTGTTTTGTTAAAGTTTTATAGTTTATATAGGAAATATTATTTTTAATGTTACTGTTCTTCAAAATATTAAATTTTTCCTCATTTCCTCTCATCAATGAGCTAATTCCTCTGTTTGGGCTCGTGGGCTTATAGCAATTTACTTTTCCAACTAGGGTTATAGCTTAGCATTTAATATATATATATATATATATATATATATATATATATATATATATATATATATATATATATATATATATATATATATATATATATACATATATATATATATATATATATATATATATATATATATATATATATATATATATATATATATATATATATATATATATATATATATATATATATATATATATATATATATATATATATATATATATATATATATATTTATTTATGTATATACTTCCATATATATATATATATATATATATATATATATATATATATATATATATATATATATATATATATATATATATATATATATATATATGTGTGTGTGTGTGTGTGTGTGTGTGTGTGTGTGTGTGTATTATATTATGACGGCTTTATGGCCGAGGTTCAGAGAATAATAAGTTCCATAGGTCACATAAAATAAGTAATGAAAGGTTTAATTTCAAAACAGAACAAAATTTAACACTTTAATGATGAAACGGTTTACTTAACCCTGGACACCACTTTAAGGGTATACTCGGTCGCGCGCGACCCCGACGCAAAAAAAAATTCTTGAAAAATCTGTTTTTGCAGAAACCTCCTTTTTTTTGGCCAAAAAAAAGTTCAATGAATGCTTTAAACTACTGTAAGGATAAATACTACTCATCTGCAGAAAAACTATTTATTATAAATATTTAAAAAAATTAAGTAGAAAAAAAAGACCTTACATAAAAATTCATAAAGAAAAAATATACATATATACACAAATCCTTTTAGGAATTGATTCTTGAATGTTTAGGAAACATCTTGATGTATTTTGGATGAAGTTGGACCCATGGAGGTGAAGATCTGAAACGAGAAAAAAAAGGGTAACTTTTTTTGGCCGAAAAAATGTGTCCAAATTTCATGAATTTTTTTGGGTACCCAAATGAAATAGGAAGTGGCTAATCTTTTTAGGGAATAAACATATGTTATCCTAAAATAGAAATATGTAAAAAATCTTCATTATTTGGTAAATTACATTTATATCAGGGGCCATATCTAAAGGTCATTTTTTGAGTACTTAGAAATTTCGTAAAAAAATACATATATTTAATATATAATTTGATATTTATGCAGGTAAAAATATACCAAAATATCACAAATTCTATAGGGAACAAGAATATATATAGATAGGGCAACTTACGCTTCGGATATGTCCACAAAACGGCCGCAAACCACACTGACTCAGACTCCCTAATCTGCCACTTGAAATGTAGGAAGGGTATGTCAATTTCAAGGTGTTATTTACTAATCTAATTATTCTTGGATATGAATAAAAATTTATATGTGGATTGCTGGATGATTGTCGATTATTTTACGACTATAAAATTAGAATTCTGACCCAAAAAAATTTTTTGAGGGGAAATAAAATCGAAAAAAAAAATGTAAAACAATATAATATTTTAGCTAAAAAAAATTGATGATATTCAATCAAAAAGAAGTAAACAAAATTTTCCGACAAATAAACATCTAAATGAATCATTACTCTGTGATAGTTCCTTAGTACGTAGTAATTTTGAAAGAAATGAGAAAAAACAAAAAAGTGGCAATTGCAGGAAAATCGAACACATACCTATATATACGCCATATCTGGCTACAAATAAAGATAGGCATGGGTAGCCAGATCATCTAGAAACACTTTCCAACACTATAAAAATATAAGTTTTACGACACTACTTGCCAATTCCTTACGGTAACATGACTAAGCAAAAAAATGCAAAACAAATAAAAAGTGGCACTCGCGGAAAAATGGCAAACATTCTAATATACGGCATTTCAGAAAAAAAAAATCAGCCACGTGCTAGGCAAACCATCAAGGTACATTTTCCGACAAATAAACATCTAAATGAATCATTACTCTGTGATAGTTCCTTAGTACGTAGTAATTTTGAAAGAAATGGGAAAAAACGAAAAAATGGCAATCACAGGAAAATCGAACACATACCTATATATACGCCATATCTGGCTAAAAAAAAGATAGGCATGGGTAGCCAGATCATCTAGAAACACTTTCCAACACTATAAAAATATAAGTTTTGCGACACTACTTGCCAATTCCTTACGGTAACATGACTAAGCCAAAAAAATGCAAAACAAATAAAAAGGGGCACTTGCGGAAAACAGGCCAACATTCTAATATACGGCATTTCAGAAAAAAAAATTTCAGCCACGTGCTAGGCAAACCATCAAGGCACATTTTCCGACAAATAAACATCTAATGAATCATTACTCTGTGATAGTTCCTTAGTACGTAGTAATTTTGAAAGAAATAGGAAAAAACGAAAAAATGGCAATCACAGGAAAATCGAACACATACCTATATATACGCCATATCTGGCTAAAAAAAAAGATAGGCATGGGTAGCCAGATCATCTAGAAACACTTTCCAACACTATAAAAATATAAGTTTTGCGACACTACTTGCTAATTCCTTACGGTAACATGACTAAGCAAAAAAATGCAAAACAAATAAAAAGGGGCACTCGCGGAAAAATGGCCAACATTCTAATATACGGCATTTCAGAAAAAAAAAATTTCAGTCACGTGCTAGGCAAACCATCAAGGCACATTTTCCGACAAATAAACATCTAAATGAATCATTACTCTGTGATAGTTCCTTAGTACGTAGTAATTTTGAAAGAAATGGGAAAAAACCAAAAAATGGCAATCACAGGAAAATCGAACACATACCTATATATACGCCATATCTGGCTTAAAAAAAAAAGATAGGCATGGGTAGCCAGATCATCTAGAAACACTTTCCAACACTATAAAAATATAAGTTTTGCGACACTACTTGCCAATTCCTTACAGTAACATGACTAAGCAAAAAAATGCAAAACAAATAGAAAGGGGCACTCGCGGAAAAATGGCCAACATTCTAATATACGGCATCTCAGATAAAAAAAAGACATGCAAGTATTAGCCCAACCATCAAGGCACACTTTCTAACAAAAAAACATGAAAAAAAATCAATAATATACGGCAATTCCTTACTACGTATTAAATTTTTACAAATATTGAAAAAAAACAGAAATTGGCAACCGCAGGAAAATACCCCACATAACAAATTTCTACGGCGTATCTGACAAAAACAAAGTCATGCATGGGTAGCCAGATCATCTAGACACACTTTCCAACACTAAAAAAGCAAAAGTTTTGCGACACTATTTGGCAATTTCTTTCGGAAAAATGACTTGGCCAAAAAATGAAAAAAAATTAAAAAGGGGCACTCGCGGTAAAATGGTCCTCGTGGTGATGAACGACATTTCAACTAAAAAAAAATCATGCACATGGTAGGCAAACAATCCACCAAGACTTTCCACAACTGATAACCTATACAAGTTGCACCATTCTACGACAATTTCATAATACGTAATAACTTTGATAATTATGCAAATTACCTTAGAACCCCGACGCGTCTCAGAAATCTGGGAAGGAGTACAGCTAGAGCGATGCACATCTGGACACTACTAGAGCGTGTAGGTGAGACACCGACTGCAGGTCGATCACCCACAAATTCAGTCACGGGGGTGAGTCACGTAAGAAAAACCTCTTTTGTTTTGACGCTCGGGGTCGCGGACGACCCACCGTACCGTTCCAGGGTTTACGTTAATCCTTCTCTTACCAAAATAAACCAGAAAACACTCAAACAATCCTGCACTGCACAAATAACAAAATCAATAAACCTTTATATAATAAACTCTAAATATAAATCACGTTACCAATTTCACTAAAGTTCACTCAAGACTTATATAAAAGAACATTAATACATTACAAAAACTGAAGAATAAGAAGACAGCTACTCCAATAGGACACTTATCACAGTAGAGGACCAGGTGAGACTAATTATGCATGAAATAAGTGGTCCAAAGAAAACTTAAAAGAAGGCGGGGAAAACAGAAAGCACTCTGAAAACGGGATAACTAAAGATACAGCCAAGGATCTTAAAAACAGGTACAGGAATGAACTGTACATTTTCACAACAAATGAAAATTAAAACTATATACAAAATTAAGATGAGCCCGTAGAAAAAGAGGCCAATGAGTCAAAGACGGACGATACTGTACACTGGTGAAGGAGGTATCATGTTAAGGAGGCAGTCGCGATAAGGCATCTGCCATGATGTTCTCGGTTCCTCTGATGTGGCGGATCTGCAGATGGAACTTCTGCAGATAGATGGACCAGCTTAGTAGACGTTGGTTGTGGGACTTCATCTTGTCGAGGAAGGTCAAGGGGTTGTGGTCGGTGAAGACTAGTACCTCAGCAGCACCTAGTAAGTAGCATTCATATTTTTGCAGGGCGAGTACCAAACTAAGTGCTTCCTTCTCAATGGTGCTGTAGGACTTCTGGTGATGCTTGAACTTAGTGGAGGTGTAGCTGACTGGGTGAAGTATACCATCTGACTCTTGGAGTAGCACCCCTCCATCTCCCGCATCGCTAGCATCTATTTGAGGGATAAAATGCTTGTTGAAATCGGGGGATTTAAGAACAGGGTTGTTTATCAGAAACAGCTTTAAGGCTTCAAAAGAGGATTGATATTCTTCAGTCCAACTGAATTTAACTTTGGGACTGGTTAGGGATGTTAAAAGGGCAGCAACTGAAGAGAGGTTCTTGCAGAATCTCCTGTAGTATGAGGCTAACCCTAAGAATCTTTGTAAGGACTTTCTGGTGATTGGAACAGGGTACTCTAGAACAGCTTCTACATTGGCAGTTTTTGGTCGAACATTACCATCCCCAACAATGTGGCCCAAGTAGGTAAAAGTAGCTTTACAAAAGACAGATTTTTTAAGATTTATGGTTAATCCAGCCTCTTCTAACTTACGGAACAAACACTTGAGCCTATTCCCATGTTCTTCCCAAGTCTGTCCAGTGACTACTATATCATCAAGGTAACAATAAACACCTTCCAAATCTTGGATGATGAAGTTTACAAGGCGCTGAAAGGTAGAGGGGGCATTGGTAAGGCCAAAAGGCATGACCTCGTACTGAAAGAGTCCAAAGTGTATAAGGAAAGCAGATATTAACTTAGCTTTTTCAGTTAATCCTACCTGATAATAGACCTTTAAGAGGTCTATCTTCGTTACAAACTTGGCTTGTCCTACTGAATCAATTAAATCATCAATTAGTGGCAAAGGGTAGGAATCTTTAATGGTGACATTATTAATCTTTCCATAGTCTGTACAAAATCTGCAGCTACCGTCCTCTTTTGGAACTAGGATGCAAGGTGAAGCCCATGGCGATTTACTCGGTCTTGCTAGACCATGCCGGAGAAGATATTCGACTTCCTCCTTCATTTTGCTCTTCTTCTCAGGACCCACGCGATAGGACTGCTGACAAATGGGTGCTGTACCAGGAACCAGCTCGATGTCATGTAGCAACAAATCACTTTTCCTGGGAAAATCATTAAAGAGAGTTGAATGGCTAGAGATTACATTCTTTTAGTCATGCGACTGCCAAGGAGAGAGGTGGCTCAGGAATAGATCCAGGTTATTTAGAACCTCAGTATTGGTTTGTGGCATGGAGGAAGCAATACGGTTTTCCAATGAGTTGTCCTCTCCTGGTGTGTTGATATTTATCCATATTGACTCATTAGGGGTAATTTGAATGAATTACTACCAATTGTGTCACGTGGTGGGCCGAGAAATCGGGTAAAACTCGCTGGTAAGAGACTGATGTCTCGCCAGGTAAATCCTCGGACAGCTGGGTAGCGTCAGGTTCCGATTTCTTTTATGGCCTCTCGTGGCATGGTTGGTTTCGACCTGGCCTTTCATTAGAAGCGGCTAGTGTTCGATCCCAAGTATGAGGTAGAAATTTATTTCTATTTGAACACGATGTTGTGTTGATATATATATATATATATATATATATATATATATATATATATATATATATATATATATATATATATATATATATATATATATATATATATAGATATATATATATATATATATATATATATATATATATATATATATATATATATATATATATATATATATATATATATATATATATATATATATATATATATATATATATATGTAGTATTTATACGTATTTACTCTTTTTTTTACTTTTGTCTGAGTTGCAGTACATGAATATAATTTTGGTGACAGGGAAGCGTGAACACTAAATGTCTTTTCAATCATCTTTCGTTCAAAGTCTCTGACCGTGTATTTTCTGTCTGCAATTGAATTTTCTTCGAAAAAAACTTGTGTATAACTAGATTCTCTTCAGAGCCAACTCAATTATCATTAAGGTTAATGGGTTCCTCTTACTTCCTGCCCTGTTTTTTCGGTTTGCTTAACAAAGAGCATTTTACCTCACATACCGAAGCAAAATTTAGCGGTACAATGGCAATAACAGTTATCAGTTGTATAACTAAATATATTGCAATTCGTTTCCTCTTATACCAAATTTCAATCACGTTTTATTCCACAAGAACCCATTCTAATTCCAGAGGTTACAAACTCAACAATTTTAATTCGATTCTCTTCACCTTAAAAGCATTTTATACTTGAAATTTAAAATTGGAACTAATTTTGATATATATATATATATATATATATATATATATATATATATATATATATATATATATATATATATATATATATATATATATATATATATATATATATATATATATATATATATATATATATATATATATATATATTCGAAAATTAATAAAGTGCAAGCCTATTAATATTGAAATACTAAAAGAATATTGATGATATTCAGAACTGGGAACTAAAATATATTCATTTCATTAGGAAAGTCTTCGTGAATTAGAGTTTTTTCTTTCGTTTTCATTCAGTGAATTGGTTAATAATGTGTAGTGTGAAGCCTTTTGATTGGGATTAAAAGCTGTTTTTCAGGAAGTAGCGGTATATTAAATCCCCTTATAATAAAGACTAATACATTTTAACAATAAGCAACGAAATATTACCTCTAATGGACATCTAGAGAGAGTAAACAGTAATTTCGAAGTAAATGAAAAGTTTTCATAATATTCCAGGTATAAAAGAGTGCATGAATTCCTACCAGTGATGCTTGTTCAATTATGAGTTTGCACTGCCAACTTAAATTACTGAGTACCCACCTGATGATGACCCTATAAAAGTATTAGTAAAAATGTGATTAGCTGTTCAACGTGGACCTAAAATCTCGTCGCACTTACCAAAGTAGGCTTTGCTATTGAGCAAATTTTTCCGCGTTTCCAGATGAAGGTTGCTGGGCGAATTTACTGTTGACATTTACGGCAGCTCTCTACATTTTAAACTTTTATGTCATTATTATATGTGCAAACTCAACAACAATAACAATAGTAATAAGAGTAACTACACCGGAGATGATAATAATAATAATAATAATAATAATAATAATAATAATAATAATAATAATAATAATAATATATAAGATAGTTTTCATGAATAAAATAGGAAACTTTAAGACAGTATTATTAAAATTTCTCCCAAATTCATAATGCTTATCTCAGAATTGACAAAAAAACTTACTGAATTTCTAGCACATTTTGTTGACTTGTGTACCAACTGTGTGTCACACAATTGTACATAATTATTTTGTATATATTATGCTTGTATCTGCGCTCTTCCCTCGCACTAAAAAGAACCTGAATGATCCTGTCTCCGTTTTGCTCTGTAACATTGTCTGTCTCTCGAACAGGTTATGTCCTGTTGCCTTGAGGTTTTGTATATAAAGAAGAGTGTTCCTTAATAAACAACTCAGTTGATTGCATCCTGCCTTTGAGTTCACAACCCTCACTCGGCACCGTCACATTGGTGACCCCGGAAGTCAACTCGCTCCACTGCCTTCCACCCCCACCTCCCTCGCCCCTCCATCGTTGGTACTATGCCGGACTCTACTACAGCAGTTGGCGCTGCGGCCGCCCCATTGAAACTTTCACCGTTCGCCAGCGGAGAGGCGTTTGCTTGGTTTCAGCGCGCAGAAGTCCAGTTTCGTATCAGGGGCGTGACTCGCTCAACACCAAATCGGATTATGTTCTCGCGGCAATACCCGAGGACACCTTCCCAGAAATATCCGACTGCCTTTCTGAACAAGGAGACACCCCAATAGCGTATGACGCCCTCAAAACATACCTTCTGCAGCAGTACTCGCCGTCGCCAGCCGCCCGTATAGCAAAGCTTTTTCAGCTCTCGCAACAACCTTTGGGGGACCAAAGCGTTTCGCTTACCCTCAGGGAAATGACCAGTATCGCTCGCCTTCAACCTGCCGCAGACGGCTCTCCTCGTGAGGTGAACCTACTTCGTCCCTTTGGATACGCCGTTTACCCGAACCTGTACGCGCTGCCATACCCGATGTCGATAGTTTACCCATAAAGGACTTGATGACCAAAGCCGACGCCCTTATGGACAGCCACTTCAAGACCTCCATCAACGCCTCCACCCCTGACAACGAGGATGCCTAACGTGCCGAAGCGGCGACAAAGCCGCCCACCACCCACCAATCGCTCGCGCCCCAACGAACGACTTCTACAGCCACTTACTACCTCCCATCCGCCGCAGTTTTGCTACTACCACTGCAGATTCGGGGCAACCCCGAAGAAATGTGCCAAGGATTGTCAGTGGCCAAAAAACGTGTAAGTAGGCCATCGCTTGTGGCGGTGGCCTCCCATGTTTCTAATCTTTTCTTTTTACAGGATGCAGGAACGGGCGTGCGATTTTTGGTAGACACGGATGCTTGTCGTTATCTTTTGCCAAGGAAACTCTTCAAGGCACGACGTAGTCTGTCTACATCTGCCGACGTCCGCTTGGTAGCTGCCAACGGATCTGCGATACCCACCTACGGTTACGAGAACCTCACATTATCGTTCGGAAACGGTAAATTCAATTAGAAGTTTCTCGTTGCTGACGTCACAATGCCAATCCTCGGAGCGGATTTCCTCTCTCATTTCCACCTTCTGGTCGATGTCACCCACCGACGATTGGTCAACGCAGACTCGTACTTGTCGACACCTCTTCAACCCGCCCCCTCTAACCTCGCTCTCAACATCAGCGCACCAACGGATGCCTACGCCCACCTCCTCACGTCGTACCCGGACGTTTTCCGTCCAGAACTTCGCCAAACGCCCACGGTTCCTGCCAAGCACGGTATTTATCACCCTATCAAGATGACGGGACCCCCAGTCTTCGCAAAATTCAGACGTCTGGCACCGGAACGATTGGCAGCCGCCAAACAGACGTTCGCCGAAATGGAGAAAATGGGCCTTTCCCAAAAGGCCTCCAGTCCATGGTCGTCACCCTTACACATCGTTCTGAAGAAAGACGGCTCCCTCCGTCCGCGGGGGGATTACAGGCGCCTGAACATGCAAACAGAACCGGATCACTACCCCCTCCCAAAAATTACCGACGTGACCTCCTACCTGCACAAAACGAAGGTTTTCTCTACGCTCGACCTCCTGAAGGGGTATTATCAGGTGCCTATGAACCCAGAAGACATCCCCAAGACCGCCATCACCACTCCGTTTGGTACATACTTCTTCAATTACTCCTGTTTTGGCCTTCGTAATGCTGGGGCAACGTTTCAACGTCTCATGGATGGCATCTTAGGGGACCTCCCTTTCTGTGTATGTTATGTGGACGACATACTTGTGTTCTCCTCCTCAAAAGAGGAACACCTCCGTCACCTGCGCATCATACTAAATCGCCTGCAACAAAACGGCCTTATAGTCCGGTACGACAAGTGTACCTTTGGCGCCAACGAAGTGTCGTTCTTAGGGCACCGTATCACTCCTGAAGGAGTCCATCCCCTCCCTGAGAAGGTAGCAGCCGTTCAGAACTTCCCCGCGCCCTCGACCGTCAAAGCTCTGCAGGAATTCTTGGGCATGATCAACTATTATCACCGTTTTCTGCCAGCCATTGCCGCCACTCTTGCTCCCCTCTCTGCCTCCCTGAAGGGCAAGCCAAAGGACCTGAAGTGGGGTCCCCTTCAAGAAGCAGCCTTCTGCAATGCAAAGAAGGCCCTATCAACTGCTGCGGCTCTCACTTTTCCTATCCCACACGCCCCTCTCCTTCTCTCCACCGATGCCAGCGACGTCGCTATTGGTGCAGTACTCGAGCAGGTGGTCAAAGGCTTGCCCCGCCCATTGGCCTTCTTCAGCAGAAAACTGTCCAAGGCAGAATCGGGTTATTCTATCTTCGATCGAGAATTGCTGGCGGTGCACTTGGCTGTCCGTCACTTTCGCCATTTCTTAGAAGGTATGCCCTTCGTCATTCGCACAGACCACATGCCTCTGGTGCACGCCTTCACTTGACAGTCTGACGCCTGGTCCGCCTGTCAACGCCGACATCTCTCCGCCGTGGCTGAATACAATTGTACCCTCCAATACGTACCAGGGAAAATGAATCCTGTTGCTGATGCCCTGTCAAGAAACACGTTGGCTGCCGTTCAACTGGGATTGTATTACAACGCCCTGGCTGAAGCCCAACGACAGGATCCAGAGTATCAAGCTTGTAGGACATCCTGCATGTCCCTCCGTTGGGAAGATTTTCCCCTCGAAGACTCCAACACCACCCTCCTCTGTGACGTCAGTACTGGTAGACCGCGACTTTGGATTCCTGCTCCCATGCGCCGACAGGTGTTTGATTTCATTCACGGCCTTTCACATCCCTCGTGCCGTTCTACTGCACAGCTGCTGAAGGCAAAGTTCATTTGGCACGGCATTTCTAAGGATGCTAAGGATTGGGTCCGCGCCTGTACTTCTTGCCAAACTTCCAAAGAACAACGACACACGGATTCAGGAGTGGGCACCTTTCCTCAAACTCAGCGTCGTTTCGCACACATTCACGTCGACGTTGTAGGCCCCCTACCCACATCACAAGGACATCGTTACCTGTTTACCGTCATCGACCGCTCCACTCGTTGGCCTGAAGCCATTCCCATGGAAACTGCAACGTCCGCCTCATGTCCATCTGCCTTACTCTCTGGATGGATTTCAAGATTTGGTATCCCTGAGCATACTACTTCTGACAGGGGAACCACTTTCACCTCTCAATTGTGGACGTCATTAGCGAATCTCCTGGGCATCACCCTACATCAGACAATGACCTACAACCCCGCTGCCAATGGAATGGTTGAACGTTTTCATCGCACCGTCAAAGCAGCTTTGATGTCCCGCTGCAAGAATTGCAACTGGTTAACTCAGTTTCCCTGGGTCCTCCTGGGACTAAGGACCACTCCTAAAGACGCCCTTGACGTCTCGGCAGCTGAAATGGTGAATGGCGACCCGTTGGTCGTCCCTGCCGAATTTTTTCCTTCTACAACCTCCTCCGACGATCTCCAGCGCATACGTCACGTCGTGGGAAAATTTACTCCGTGCCGCCAGACTTACAAGCCCCCAGCAAAGCATCACATACCAACGGACTTGCACTCTGCAACGCACGTCTTCCTGCGCAACGACACTACCAAGCCACCACTAACACCCCCTTACATGGCCCCTTTCCTTGTGATCCGACGCAGTCCGAAAGCATTCCTACTAAACATTCGGGGCAAAGAAGACTGGGTCTCCATTGATCGTCTAAAACCTGCTTATCTTCTGCCAGATGACCCGCCTATAGTTCGCCTCTCTAGATCAGGGTGCCCTATTTAACATGTACAGTATGTCATTTTTAGGAGGGGGGGAGCCATGTACCAACCGTGTGTCACACAATTGTATATAATTATTTTGTATATATTATGCTTGTATCTGCGCTCTTCCCTAAAAAGAACCTGAATGATCATGTCTCCGTTTTGCTCTGTAACATTGCCTGTCTCTCGAACAGGTCATGTCCTGTTGCCGTGAGGTTTTGTATATAAAGAAGAGTGTTCCTTAATAAACAACTCAGTTGATTGCATCCTGCCTTTGAGTTCACAACCCTCACTCGGCACCGTCACACTTGAAACCTTTTTATCACAGGGAAATTGGTTGATTGTTTAATTGATTTAAAGTTCTCTGGCATAGCGAAATATTAATTATTGTCTTATTTGGAGGGAATTAAATGATAATTCTTATATAAATGCTACGGGGTGTACTTTTCCTTTCTTAGCTTTCATATTGCAAGATAATTGAAAATAGTTAATAACTCTAAATCAGTGGTATTCAAACTGGGGTTCGCGGTCCTCTGGGGGATGACCGCAAAGACATCTCAGGGAGACCACGAAGTGGTTACTAAATCTTATTGTAATATTATTTTTACACATAGGCTATAATTAATATTACACTCACCAAACGGTTGAACATTCAATATATGCTACCAAATGTTATTTTGCTTGTTGCAGAGAGTCAAAATAAAAAAATTAAAAAAACATTATTCTTTATCACAATATGTATCTCACTTGTTTTCTTATGAGTGTATGAAATAGGGAAAGAGAAAATAACTAAGAAAGTTACAAGACTGAAAGATGGACTTGGGGATCTTTTACAATTCCATGATATGTATCATGCAGTACAAATTGACTTGAGACAAATTAAGGTAAAAATTTAATGATAATTACACATAAACTTCAGAGAGAGAGAGAGAGAGAGAGAGAGAGAGAGAGAGAGAGAGAGAGAGAGAGAGAGAGAGAGAGAGAGAGAGAGAGAGAGAGAGAGAGGAAAAACTATCAAATACGTTACTTTACAACATTTCTTATAGTTTTTGTAAGTGGAATGTTTATGACTTAGACTAACGTTAGGTTTACATACGATACGTACAAAAGCATGTGGAATGATCTTTGCTTTGAGTTAAGAGGTTCCCTTCAGAACAGTTGCAAAGGAAATATTTGGCAAAATGGACAAAATTTTCGGAGACAAAAAGGCATCAAATGGGACCGTGTCCTAAGCGTAGTATTGAAGGAGCTCTTGAAAATCTTGGTTGTCATTATTGCGTTCTAACTTTGGTTTATAAAAATTCTCAGATATCATTAGAACACTTTGAAATATTCACCTCCAAGCATTGGGAATGAAAACCGTACTTGATCAGTTAAACAACGTTCTCGGTAAAGTGATTAAAGCAGTCAACTTCATTAAAGCAAAGAGCATAAGTCTCTTTCTTGCATTATGCAAAGAAGGTAATTTTGAATTCGAAACATTCGTATTGCATTCACACATAAGGTGTTTTCCCAAGGGGATTATGTTAAAGAGAGTTTTCGTAGTCGGTAGAGAAATGCCGAAGATTTTCCTCGACAATAAGCAATATATATCATGTAAAAATCTCTGACGTCTGTTTTCTATCTGCCTGTTATTTTTTGGCAAACATATTTGAAACTATGAATCCCCTCAATTTTCAGCGACAAGGAAAAAGAGATCACTGTACTCCATTAGCATGAATAAATGAATGCTTTCAAAATGTTCTTGATTTTTTTTTCTTTTTTTTTCACAATTAGATATATATATATATATTGATAAGAGTAAGATTGACGTCGAAGATGATATCAATGAGTTGATAACAACGTGCATCCATTCTTATTGAAGAAATAAGCTTATGATTTTCTGAACCAAGCAAATTTTAAAAAATACTATCAATTTCAACAATCTATATATACTCCCCATGATCTACCTTCGGAGGTTTATTTAGTACAGCAACAACTTATTTAATTGATCAATGATCTTCCTTTTTTTTTTACTTTTAATATTCCTCTCATGTCTTATGACCTTTCTGGCGTCTTCACGTTCTTTTTCTTCTCGTTCTGCCTCTCTTACTTCCCGTCCTGCTCCCATTTCCTTCGCACATCGTGCTTCTTCCCTCTATTGTTCTTCTCGTCTTGATTACATTTCCCTCGCACATCGTGACTTCTTTTTCTTCTACAATCACCCTCAACCTGATCAAATTCTCCTCTGCTTCAATTCGTCGAACCTCAGCCTCTACACCCCTTACTGCTTTCATACCATCAGTTTGTGGGTCAACTGGGTCCTGTTTTACTACAAATTCTCTTCTATTCTCGTTCTGCCTCTCTTTCTTCCTGTCCTGCTGCCATTTCCTTCGCAAATCGTGCTTCTTCTCTCTCTTCTTCTTCTCGTCTTGCTTACATTTCCCTCGCACGTGGTGACTCTTCTTTCTCTTTTACAATCATCTTCAACCTAATCCAATTCTTCTCTGCTGCAATTCGTCGAACTTCACCCTCTACACCCCTTACTGTTTTCATACCATCAGTTTGTGGGTCAACTGGGCCCTGCTTCACTACAAATTCTTCTTCATCTTCCCCCAACAGTTCACGAGCTGCTACAATATTTTGTTCTGACAATTTCCCTGAGTTTATCAATGCTTCTAAGGCTAGACACTTGATTTGGCCTTTAATTATTCCACTTGTTACATGGCCATCAAATTACATTAAAATAGAGAGCCACTGAGCTTTAGCTACATCAGCTTCTTAAATTTCTTGAACATTTGGATTTTTCAAAACCTCTTGGATGTGAAACTTGTACTTCACAGAAAAAAAAAAAATTACCTCTCCAAAAATCATATCCTAACAATACACAGAACCCTATTAAAACTAAATTGTTCAAACCTTTTATGAAAACACGGCCCTGTTATCACTGATATTTAAAACAGACTCGCTCAATCACAAGGGTCTGGGCACCAGAAATATATATTATATATTACTGCTAGTAAGCTACACAACCTTTCAAGTTTGAAACTCATCTGATATTTTTCACATAAATCTGTTATATTTGAGTAACACCTGAACTCTGAAAAGATTATTCAACTCCCAGACGACAATATATAAAAACACAGGATATCCAAAGGTCTCTTAAGTACACTCAAAACAAAACTGGGTAATTATTATTAAGAACTATGCAAACAACCTCTTACTTCGATTCTTTAACAGGAATACGAGAGTTCTGAAATTAACACTGGTCATCGAAACGATGCA
>NC_090754.1:2174346-2186846 GCF_036898095.1 Palaemon carinicauda | reverse complement strand
TTGAGAGAGTTTGAAGTAGATACATATGGGTGGTCAGAAAGAGGAAAAGCTATTCAAGTAATTAGATTAGTGGAAGATGCTCCAGCAATGGAGGTAATGTGTTGGCCACAAGACAGCTTAAGAAGTCATTCTGAAATAAAACGAAGTTTAATTGAGAAGTATGCCTTGCCTGATGCGAGAAAGGGAGACCTAAAAGAAAATTACAAACGCAAAATATAGGAAGGTGAATCAATTATTAGTTTTGGAACTGGCATTTTCACGATAGCGATTCGTTTGCTACAAGGAGTGCCAATCTCCCAGAAGGTGATAAACCCGTATTTATGAGGTTATTTGTTCAATGACAATCGCTCATTAGCAGACGTAGTGAGTGTGATACAAACCATTTTAGACAGTTTGCCAGAAGAAAAAAGGTCTGGGAACAAAGGGGCCGATTCCGAAAATTTGGCAGCCATGAGAGGCAGTCGACCCCCGATGAGAGGTAAGGGGGAATTTAGTCAACAGATTAGCAGAGTCTTCAAATGTTGGCTCTGTGGGGGAGAGAGGCACCGACGAGTGGAGTGCCCTTCCTAAGGATCCCCACGCTGTTACACTTGTCAGGCCTATGGTCATCTATCTCGAAAGTGCTCAGCAAAAAACCCCCAGGGCAGGCGGGCTGAGGCACACGCACACCTACCCCCGCCCAACATCTGAAAAAAAGGAAACAGAGGAAGGGGGATACGAGGGAATTTGATGCCCCCCCCCCCCTCACCCTGGCATGACATCACAAGCAGTAGCCGAGGAAGCAGTGATGACAGACGTGACAGAGCAGGCACTTGGACCTCCATCAGTACCCCTGACCTCACCCCGCAGCACTAGGGGGCAGCAGCATATCTCGTAATGGCCGTCTAGGAATATTAGCAGTTAGGATCGACCTGCAAGATAAATCCATTCGAGCGCTGATTGACACAGGAGCCAGTGTTTCATTGATTGAAAAAAGATTTTCGTCAAATCTACTACAGCCAGTGGCATCCATTGCTCTTTACACGCCAGTAGGATATAAACTACACACAAACCACATAACAATCGTCAAATTAAATGTTGGGTCTATGAAGTTTACACATATTTTTTTTTCTTACCCACCTTGGGAATTCCAGGAATCGAGGCTATCATAGGAATAAATTTTATCTCTAAGAATCAAATTTGCATTATTTTGGGGAAAAGATGCAATAACAGTAAAATCAGGAGGGTACATTTTGCCGATAGAAAGTCATGAGACAGTAAGTACATGTGTTAGCTCAGAGAGACATTTAAGTAGGGTAACAGCTGTACCTGAGAGAGGAGAAGTGTTGTCTCCCCAGACCCCTTACAAGCATATCTGTGACCACTTGTCTCCCTCTTGCGGAAGGAACTAAGGTAGTTGCTAAACCGTATGACAATTGGGCTCATATGATATTAGAGGGCTTGACAGAAATTGAAGAGAACAGAGCTGATATAACGATAGTTAATTTGTCAAATAAAACAGTTGTTTTAGGAAGTGATTCTGTGTCTGAATTAGAGTTATGTGAAATTGCTTATAATGGGATGTTGGGAGCCACAACAAAAGCCCACATAGACGAACGCACTCAGAGTTTGATTATGCAAACACGAAAATTATGTCCGTCAGAATATCCGCCTGTTATTGACATTGTCAAAAATTATTCAGATGTAATTGCATTTGGAGATAAGCCCCCCATGAGGATTGATCTATTTCCCTTTAGCATTGAAACTAGGCAGGCGGAGCCGATCAGGTCAAGGACTTATAAGGTACCCATTCATTTCCAAGGAGAGACAGAAAGGGAAATCAATAAATTAAGGGAACAAGGGATAATCAAGGAGAGCGAATCCCCCTGGGCTTTTCCAATTGTAGCTGTTGGGAAAAAAGACGGCTCGATAAAATTGTGTTTTGATTATAGAAAATTGAATGCAGTCACTAACGATAATGCGTTTCCATTGCCCTTCATCGAAGAATTACTTGTAAAAGTACAGGATAGCAAATATTTCACAACTGTTTATTTAAAATATGTATACTATCAAATACCCATTCAGAAAGACAGTAAATGTAAAACGGCATTTATAGCTAACGAACAATTATTTCAGTTTAATTTTCTTCCTTACGGTGTTAAAAATGTTCCAAGCTATTTTTCTAGAGTAATGATGGCGGTTTTGTCACCCTTAACTGGCCATAATGTTCTTGTTTATTTAGATGATATCATAATTACAGGGAAAACGGTAGAAGAACATAATAATAATAATATTCGGAAAGTTTTAGAAGCATTGCGACGTAATGGTATGAAAATAAATTTGTCAAAGTGCAAATTTTTCTGTAAAAAGGTTGAATTTGTAGGGCACATAATAACCCGAGAAGGCGTCCAAACCTGCCCCAGTATAGTAGCGGCTATTAGAGATTTCCCCAGGCCACGTAATTCTAAGGAAATTACTGGATTCCTTGGACCTGCTGGGTATTACCGTAAATTCATAAGAGGTTTTGGAGAGATAGCAAGACCCTTAGATGCTTTAAAGAAACAAAATATAGTAAATTGGGGAGGGGAAGAAGAAAGGGCCTTTAACCATTTGAAAACTGCCTTGACTAGCAATGAATTACTCGCATATCCTAGATTTGATCACCCGTTTTTAGTTTTAGTGACAACATATGCGAGCAGCCTAGTTATTGGTTGCGTAGTTAACGAGATGATAAAGGCAGAGAGCGACGCATTTGTTTTGCTTCCCAGGCGTTAAAAGGGGCAAAAAAAAAAAATCAGAGTACATTCAATCGAGAGGCCTTTTCTTTTCTTTGGGTTCTGGAGAGGCATCGGTTCTTTTCATTAGGTCAGTCGATTGAGTTGCAAAGTGATCATCACCCCTTACGTGATCTGTATTATAAAATGATTTGACCTCAAAACAAGCGAGATGGATTGAGAGAGTGCTAGAGTTTAATATAAAGGGTTTTCACCACATAGAAGGTAAAGCTAACAAGGTAGCTGATGCTCTCTCTAGAGGTGCAGTATTAGGAGTAACAGCTAAGGCATAAAAGAGGAACGAAGAACGTAACCAAAATATTGAAGACCCCATCAAAATAGAGAGAATATAAAACGGGTTGGAAATTCTCTGATGAGCATACAGTAAACGGGGTGAGAGAGAGAGAGAGAGAGAGAGAGAGAGAGAGAGAGAGAGAGAGAGAGAGAGAGAGAGAGAGAGAGAGAGGAGACACGAGGGAGAGAGAGAGAGAGAGAGAGAGAGAGAGAGAGAGAGAGAGAGAGATACGAGCGGTGAAAGTGAATATATGTGGGTGGCCGCGGACATAACCAGGGGTGTCCAGAATGAATGCCCAGATGATGCAGGTTTGATTGACCTGGGAGGTTGGGACATAAAAGAAGTCCGAGAGAGACAAAAATAGAGGAATGGATGGAAAAAGTGCGAGCAGTGATTAAAGGGGAATCGGAGAGTCATCCGGCATTTCTGAAAGTGCCTCGTGAGAAATTTTTTATTGAAAATGATATCTTATATTGTGCTCACGAGATGAGGGGAGGGGAATTTTGTGCACGGGTAGTACTTCCTCCATCTTTAATCAAACAAGCCATCCACATTGTACATGCAAGTCCGTATGCAGGGAATTTAGGGATTGATAGAACATTAAGGAGAGCAGGAAATCTTTCTTTTGGTTAGGAATGAAAAAAATCTATTGAGAATTATATAAAAGGATGTCATGCTTGTAACAGTTTTAAAGAACATAAAAGCACTGTACCGGATGCCAGAAAGTGGCCTGTGGTTCCTGTTAAATTTTATACAGTGCATGTGGATGTAGTAGGACCATTTCCTACTGGGTTAACACAACATAAGTGGTGGATAAATCGGCAAATTCATTAGCCCAGGTGCTGTGCTCTTTCATTACTAGGTTTGGTTGCCCAAAAATTTTGAAAAGTGACAATGGTCCTGAGTTTATATATATATATATATATATATATATATATATATATATATATATATATATATATATATATATATATTGTTACGCACGGACCCAGTGGGGGCCAAGTTCTTTAAGTTTTCTTCACAGCCAGAGCTAGTAATAATATGTAACAGTGATATTAAAGGAGTGGGTAATCACAAAACACCGCAAGAGTCATATTAAATATTTATTTACAAACAAAATAACGAAGAAAATCACTTTAAATGGGAAGATATCAAACCACAAGCACATTACAACAAACATATAGGACCCATTCATCAACAACGACACGGAAAGGCAAGACAACAGTAAAAGGAAAGAATAACCTCCCTTTTTATACAAATCTAGGCAAAACCTCCTATCCCCACAATACACATAAATCACATTAATAGTTAACCTAAATTTACACAAAAATAAAAACTCCTGATGTAGGCTTTCACAAAAAAGACGAATAAAGTCCGAGGACCAATCATTGACGAGATCTTGTTTACACTAACTGCGTGGCGCGACACAAACAGCGGTGAAAAATCACTAAAGGCACCACCCTCTACTCCTTCAGAGATTAAATGGAGGCAAGCCAAAATCACTACCCTTACCAAAAGGAAGATAGGTCTCAGCTTTCATGAGTTCAGTAGCAATGGATTCTGGTCCGTGGAGAGTCCTCCCCGCTGATAACAAACACAATTACGGCAAACCCTCACCATGCACAGGAGAAAGTGATAGCATTAAACTGCTGCTGAGCTGCTCCTCCAAAGGGGCGATCAAATCCTCCACCGCCTCCTTCACTGGAGATACTGGATCACTCCCACAAGTAGTCTCCAGAGGTTGAAGAGCCAACTCACGGTGAGACCTTCAAGTTTGAAGATGGCAGCTTATTTCCTCACTCCCATTTACCTCCAATAAAAGGTCCCTCGTCACTTCACCCCACACTCCCAAACAGTCAACATGGAAAACAAAACAAAACATTCCATGGGTGACGTACCAATCTTAGAGCCTAATACATCAACCACTAGATGGCGATGAAAAGAAAATTAAATTAAAGTGACCTTAGGTGACACTCAAAATATAACCTTACCAATTAAGATAAATTAACCAAAAAACCCCGGTAATGTTCGTTAAAATATATATATATATATATATATATATATATATATATATATATATATATATATATATATATATATATATATATGTGTGTGTGTGTGTGTGTGTGTGTGTGTGTGTGTGTGTGTGTGTGTAATGTAAGGAAGCAATTTCACATTGAATGAGGTGAAATATGTATGTGCTTACCTATTTTATATAAGTTTTGTTCCTTAATTAGACGATAGAGAAACAAATAACATTAGCTGATTTTATAGAGAGAGAGAGAGAGAGAGAGAGAGAGAGAGAGAGAGAGAGAGAGAGAGAGAGAGAGAATCGAACTGCTATTGTGTGCGCTAAAAAAGCTGATGTTTTAGTTTCGAAAACCCAAACATCCTTTTATGGGAAATATTAATCAAGGGTAAGTCATTTCCACGCGATGTTCGCCAACTTACCGGAAATGTTGCAGAAAAACTGGTAAAAATTATGTCACCATTACGTCATTAGAGGGGACCAATAATTCACAAGAATAGTCACATAACATGTCATACCACACCGTGTATTGGGCTGAATTACTCGGCTGTGCGAAGGCAGAGCACTTCTATTTTAATATCCACCACCCGTTTTTAACTCAATATTGTCAACAAACCATTGCATTCTCTACAGCAAGAATATCCGGACGTAACATTGCTTAACAATGTGTCAAAAGCAACCCATCTAAGGCGTGGTTGTTTAGACCTCACCTTCCTGACAAGCATCATCCAAAGGGGTGCTGAACGGTGACTGCGTCCTGTGCTAATAAGTGATCACTTTGCCATAGAAATTGACCGTAAAATAGGGAAATACACTTCTCTTCCTCCACCAACCCCCCCCCCAAAAAAAAAAAAAAAAAAAGGTGGAACCAAAACCTAGCAAACGGGGCAAGATTCGAGAAATCTATGACAGAATGGGCTTGTGAATATTACAAGAACCCTCACAATGACATCTCCATACAATCAGTGGACTTTACCAATGACTAGAGGCCACTGCCAGTATATCCCTTCCTGAGAAAAAATATTCAGGAACAAAGCATGAGGATGCCCTGTTCTGCAACAGCCATATCAAGGAAATGAATGCAATAATCAACCGAACCAAAAACATCTTCAGAAGACACAGAACCGATGAACTTCATGACCTACTTGTTGAAATCACCAAACATTCCTCACAGGTAACACTGGAAGTGAAAATAGACAATTAATAATCATGGTGCCACAAAATCAGAAACGTCACATCTCTAGCAAAGATATGGGGCTGGTTCAACAAGATCTCTGGGAAATACTGAACACCCAGAGTCAGTAGGAATTCTATTAGTAGAAACTCTGTAATGTGTAATTATTGTAAGAAAATAGTGCACACGGTGTCTGAATGTTTTAAGTTGAAGAAGAAAGCCGAAGATAAAATTGGTTTTGGTTTTTACTCTACCAAAGTATCTCTTTAGCGTACTACCAGTATAGGTTAACATTGTTGATGACCACATTTTCGACAAGAAACTGTGATTTTCTGCTTTTGTTTCACAACTGTTTATAAGGTTTTCCAGCTATAATCTGCTAAGGATTTTTTTAGTGTTAATGGTAGTTCACTACACCCTGTATGCATCATGTGTGATACTGGTTTCACGAAATCACTTTTTTGAGGGAAGTTTTCCCTGTAGCTGAGCATCTGTTTATTAAGGTGTATGCTCCAAGTGCGTGGTCGGTGGTTTCCATTTTAGTGCTCTCTGGCATCGTATGGAGCTTCATTGTAACTGGGTATCAGGGCCTAATCACTGATAGAAGAATCTGCATTTAACACATAGGATTTTGTTATAGCTGCATCGGTGGCTTTCACTGTGGACCATAAATGGACAATTTCTAATGTCGATCACAGTTGATGTTGGTTTGATTTCTGAAATGCTTATAAATAGCATTATTTTTTTTTTTGCTTGGCAATTATTTGCTACATGAGAAAGTTGATGTCCAATCAATATGATAAAAGAGCCAAATGCCGAGCAATAGTTCAAGGTTCTCCGTCCTGATTTTTTTTACTCTGTTTTGTTCGATTGCTGAGATTCATCAGAAGACTCAAAGTTATAGCTACCAGCACGTCTATTAATGATGTGATGGTGTGTGATAATGTGTCCACTGTTGTTTATTCTACCGACTTGTCTTCTGAAGACTCATTGGTGTGTAATGTATTCCCTAATGATTTGCCAGACTGACCTATCTCGAGAAGCTGCATTAGTTTATGATATTATTCAACTGTTGACTGTTCAAAAGACAAGTCTAGGAATTATATATTAGTTCCTGATAATCTTTCTGCTGACAACTGTACCACCAACCCGTCTCGAGAAGACATTTTTGTTAATTTTTCATGTCTTTTGCCTTCTCAGCAGCTAGAATTGAATATATAATCTAGTTGGTAATCCCTGCATATTATTTTTCTATCTGTCACTTCCTCCAGTGAATTCCACACACCTGTCGTTTGAAAATACGTTAGTGTGTGACAAAGCAGTTACTGAGAATTCTAATGACCTCTCTTAAAGATACCTTTGTTTGTAATTATTTCTCTTCTGCGTATGATATTAGGTTCTCTGAGATAGTTTTGAATAATCAGTTTCATAGAGATTTGTCTGATTCCAGTCATGTGTCGGAAATAATTAGCAGTTTGTTAATCTATGGTTATCGTGATGCTGCGTCTGTTTCAACGTTGACTGTAGATCAGAAGTATGATCATGGTATTTTTCAGGCAATTATCTCTAATTAAGATAATGTTGAAGTGCTCAGCCTCACTCATGAACATTTTACCGATCATTATGAAGTAAGTAAAACTTTGTTATGCTAAGGGAAAGTTTTATTAGTATGAAATTTGGTAGGATGTGACTCAGTTTTCTTGTATTTATTTTGTGAGTCAGACTACTGAAAATTCTAATCAGGCATTCAAAAGTTTGATTTTTTTTTTCATGTCCTCAAAGACAATGTTAGCCCTTGGCTGAAAACAGGCATATTTTAAAGATTATTTGTGAATTTTGATGCTCGTTGATATTATACTTTTGAGTTTCTTTATAATGATTTTGATTGATATTATTTTTATTTTTATCAACTCTTTATTTAGATTTCCACTTAGAATTTTTGATACAAAATTGTCTTCTATTTTCATTGTAGTAGAATCATTGTATTCATAATCATGTATGATAAAATTGTTTTGTTAGTATTAACGAAACGTAGATGGTTAATGATCCCTCACTTTTCTCCTAAGAAGGGTGATTTATTATACGTAAATTTAATCTACCTATTTCATGTTATGAAACCTTGGAAAAAGGCTTATTTTTGCATAATAAATGTTAATGTAAAAAACATTATAATGATTTGTAACTCGAAGATGTCTTTTTATTCTATAACAAGAGCTTCTGGATACTTCTCATTACTTATCCTTTGAAGCCAGCCGTCTGACAGGCGTATCGTATGAAAATAATTCAACAACTTTCCCAAGTCTCTTAGAAAACCTTCTGATATAAAAAAGAAAGTGTATTGTCACATTGGAGCAGACTCAACCCGTTTTTCTGTAAGTGATCATTTGGTGTTGTAGAGACATTTCCTAAACACCAGTAGAATGATACTGCTAAACTTTTACAATTATTTCGAAGTCGCTGAACATATTAAATAACAAGGAAACCTTCGAAGAACGCATATCATATGGAACTGTTCCTGTTTATCCTATCTTATATCTAAAACTAAGACCTTGAAAATCCTTAAAAATTTTGAGCTGAATTCCATTGTCATCTATATTTCACTTCATTGATACTTATAAAGCTGGGACCTACATCATCTTAAGATTATTCTGTAAATTAATATCAAATGAGTGAACAGTGAGTATTTATGAATCATTTAGAATATTTTATATACTAATGTCATATCTTGAACATAGTTATTTTTATTGTTAGCTGACTAATATTTTCATTCACTGTTACTGTTTTGCTTTTTTATCTTTTTTTTTTTTTTGCCAAATCCTTCATCAAGGCAATAAGACATCAATTTATATTTTTCATTATCTGTGTCGTGTTTAATAGCTGATTGCAACAGTCTATATGTTAGAGTCAAACTGCAAAATAAATCTTTTTATGAAATGACTAAAACTTTTAGTCATTACATATAGTGCCTGTGTAGGGTAGTCACTTCATGAAATTATTGAGAATTTTAGTATTTTCAGGGGACAACAAAATTTTTTATCCTCCTTTTTACACTATATGGCTGTTATTTGTGTTCAGGCAAAATGTGAAGGAGAACTTTGGATAGATTTGGTCGGAGCTGTTTTCATTATTTTCACTTGAATCCACCCAGCACTCTCCACAGGCTTCAGTACCTATATGCCTGCTGTGAGAGCTACAAATTGTGGGAAATTTACTCATATCAGTTGAATCAAGTTCATTAACATCTCTGAAAGTATATAACAATAAATCTTGTGAAGAATTATTTTCTAGGTATAAGAACTGTCGCAAATATCTTATTCTGATAGAAAAATATTCTAAACTAATTGAGGACATTAATAAAGCAGTCTAGAGTCAGAACACAGAGTAACAATGAATATTAATTACTGAGTAAACATAAAGTGCTATTTTATTTTGCAAACGAGAAACCCCAGACAAAACACCTGTGTACTATGTATCTATTGGAGACACATTTGATAAAAAATGTCAGTTTAAAAAGTATATGACCTTCAGCTGGAAAAAAAATATATTACATACGTGACTTGATTGAGACCCAAATCCCATTCAAAGTAGACCCTTTGTTCCTGCATACACTTATGCAACTGATCCTACCACTGCCAATAACACTTCTGGTAGGCTACGATTGGAATGGTGTTATCTTTAACGCCATGTTATGCATAACCTCTTCTCTACTCCCGAAATGGGATCCTTTCAATGGCGTCTTGAATTTTCGAAAGGAACAAAAGTCGCAATGACTCTTGTCTAAAGAGAAGCAAGGTTAGTTAAGAAATCTTGTATCAAGTGCAAAAAACTGTCATTTGCATCATGAAAGTGCTCCAGCTCATTCATCCCACCTGATCCAAAAATTCCTAGCCAAACAAGGAATTCCAGTCGTTAAACAGCCTCCCTAACTTCCAAGCATATCTCCTTAGAGCTTTTGATCGTTTCTGAATTTGAAGACGATATTGAAAGGATTCCATTTTGAGAGTAGAGAAGCGATAATGCAAAATACGATAAAAAGATGAACACCCATCCAATCGTAGCCTACTAAAAGTGTTTTCGGCAGGCACAAAGGGTCTACTTTGAAGGGGATTAGGGTTCCAATCACGTCTAAAAAGGTCGTTCACTTTTTAGACAGATGCTATAAATAAGAGGGCGCTTGTTGAAACTGGCCATGTTGGTTGAGATGAAATGACTAAACAACACCAGGTAAAATATAAAATTTTCAACAGAATATGTGTGAACTAATCAAGAATAACCAACCTGTAACAAAAGCTTTTTTGGTCAAAACTATTCTGAGTAGCGAACTTTCATCATGAGGACAAGTTGATTTTACTTACATGCAGTTCATGTCAAGTGAAACCTACAAACGGATTATGCTGTACCAAGACCACTATACAAAGGTTCGTGGTTGGTCATATCAAAGCGTGCAGCTGAAGTAATATTCAAATTAGCTGATATCTTTGAGCTTTTGGATGCTCAGATTATTACTAAACTATTCAGTTTGTTGGATGTTATCCATTTTTCTCTATGTTTCTATTGGAATGTGGTGTATAAAAACGGGAAGTCTATTTATGACCCTAAGTTCATTATTTGCATTCGGGATACTGAGGTTTGGTTACTCTGCATGGTGTATATCGCATTCGCTTTTGCTAGTTTTTTTTTTGTTTTTTTTTTTTTGTTTTTTTGGTATGAAGTCATTATTGCATGTTATTTTCAACTAAAACGTGCTTCCAAATATTTATGGAGAAGTTCCCAGATATTGTTCTAAAACAGCCATGTTTTCCACCCCACCTTTCAGTCCAGCATTACTACCGTCACAAAAACACGTCTCTAAAAGGGAAGTGTAATCTAATATGAAATTCTGTAATTTTGTCTATTTCGGTCAATGATTAGGTTTAAAAAGTTTTTTGTTTACTATATGGCGTGTGTAGCTCATAGATATTACACTTGCCAGAACAGAGGAACAGTGAGGCATTGTTATTTTGCAAGCATACCGAGCCACGGCGGACGAAAACCTTTAGATCTACCCGATATGAATCATATATAATTATACTTTAATTTCCAGCCACTTACATGACTCATATATTTCTCAACTGGGTATCATGTGTTTATTTTTCATTTCTTATCATTATTATTACTGTGAATCACTCTAAACCCAGGTTCCACACTGATATCCCCCATATTTGTTTTCATAAGAGGTGCTAAGAATACTCATTAACGGGCTGTTTGTCCCAATATTCATGATCAGAAAAGGATAAAACACAAGGTAGCAACTACGAAGAATATAAGGTTTATGTAACTGTCTGAAAATCAAAGTATAATAAATGTACTGAATTTTCTTGTAAATGAAATTATTGAGCCATGACATTTACTTTTAGACAACAGAGTAAATCGCAAACTGTATTGCCCTCCGTTTCACTTTTATGAAGCTGTAATTGTGGCGTCAAGTTTTACTCCTGTTTACGTGACTTACATTACAAATATTGCTTCAATATAGTTCGTGATATTCTTAATGCATTTCTCAGATTCATGTGATTTTTGTTTCACAAAGAAGTATCTGTATATGTGCAGTCACAGATACGGAAAATTCGTCGCCACTAGTTCGCCACCATCACTTTGCCACCATCACTTTGCCACCAACAATTAGCCGCTAAAGACAGTTGTCCACCAATTATTCGCCGCTACGGACAGTCTTTTATTACTAATAAATATAATTAATGATAGCCCATTCTTTAAAAATGACTAAACTATCACTATTTATCACTAGCAAACTATTATTGCTAATAGATATTATAACTATTAGCTTCAGAACTAGAAAATATACTAAACTGGCTTGAGTTTAAGTACGTGGGTGTTTATAACATACGAGGTAACAAAAGGAACCCTTCATTCCCTAGCGATTTATGGAATGTTTATGCAACAACACTGAATAAAGAAGATCGAACTAATAACTATGCAGAAGCCTGTCACAGAAAACTTTTCTTACGAACTAGGAATCCATCATCAAACACTATGGAAGTTTATTAAAGTACTAAAAGTGCAAAAAGGTAGATATTTGTATATTGAGCATATAATCGTAGGACATGAACCTGCCACTAAGTTAAAAAACAG
The DNA here is from genome assembly GCF_036898095.1 of Palaemon carinicauda. Lineage (NCBI taxonomy): Eukaryota > Metazoa > Arthropoda > Malacostraca > Decapoda > Palaemonidae > Palaemon > Palaemon carinicauda. The sequence goes on along the minus strand of NC_090754.1, from coordinate 2,174,466 downwards.
TAACAAGATATGGACAAAAGAATTAAGAAAATTGTTTATGAATATGATAACGATAAAAGTTGTATTGAATATTTACGAGGCATAGCACATAATTTTCATATGTAATGAAATCATAAGAAG
>NC_090754.1:2157270-2169770 GCF_036898095.1 Palaemon carinicauda | reverse complement strand
ATAGGAGATATTCATCTTAATGTTACTGTTGTTGAAATATTTTATTTTTCCTCGATTCCTTTCCTCATTGGGCTATTTTCCCTGTTGGAAGCCCGGAGCTTATAGCATCCTGCTTTTCCAACAACGGCTGTAGCTTAACAAATCATAATAATAATAATAATAATAATAATAATAATAATAATAATGATGATAATAATAATAATAATAATAATAATAATAATAATAATAATAATAGATAAGGGATATCCTACAGCTTCGGAAGAGATGATGCTTCTTCGACGAGATCCAAAGAATTCGCTTAAAATCCAAGAGGCATGAGGCATGATAGTTTCTTGTAACAGATACACGATACTTTCTGATGCATGGAAACCGTTCCTGTTTCTTGAACGAAATCCAAAACGTTACCTGTAACTAAATTAATCATTTGATTAGAATAAAAAATGTGTTATAGCTTCTTGAATCTGAGACAAGACGTTCTCTGCAGCTTAGAATGAGATGAAACTTCTTGGATAATATACAAGGAGTTACCTAAAACCCAGAAGGCGTTATAACGTTTTGAAACTAAGATAAGATGTTTCCTGTAATATAGAGGACGTCCAAGAGGTTGCATTAAACTAACGAGGTGTCCGACCTTGTTGGACAGGAAAAGAAATGGCCTAGAAACTATGAAACATTCAGATTTCTTGGACCAGAAGCAACGCGTTTCCTGAGAAATTATCCAGATATTTCAACTACGATGACGTCCAAGCTTCTTTGACCAGAAGTAAGGTATTTCCCGCAGATTAGGAAGTATTGAAAACGTTTACGGAAGAAATGACGTTAATTGTAAATGGGATAACGTTGTTGGTTTTTAGCTTTTAAGAGAGCCACAATATTGAATTCTCAAAGAGAGAGAGAGAGAGAGAGAGAGAGAGAGAGAGAGAGAGAGAGAGAGAGAGAGAGAGAGAGAGACTCGATATTGCAAAATCATAAACATAGTAAGGCGTACCTTAGGAGAAAGTATTAGGTTCCTAAAGAAACATCTAATCAACGACAAAAATTATTGTTTTGCATGACTTGTGTTTGTGGTTTTCACTGATTCTACAAAGATTCTATTCTGCAATTCCCTTTGAATTTTTTATTTTTACTGTTCATTTTTATTCATCTTCCTCCCATTTTTCTTACGTTCCATTCCTAATCGTAAAGTGGACTGGAACCCAAACTACCTGCCTTACCACTAGCATGTAAAAGAATGTTTCTTACATCAAAAACTGATTCTGTGAATTTACTATATCAAGAATTTCTTCAGTAAATCATAAAGTAAAAATTGATTCTAAGACAATTCCCGATGGATAATCAGAACCGAGATAATTTGCAATCGGTCACTTAACACATAAGGAAGATCATATTACCAACGGGATTTTATCAAAAGAAAATCTTACCGCCACCCTATTTCTAGTTTCTCTAACTGGTGTGTGTGTGTGTGTGTGTGTGTGTGTGTGTGAGTGTGTGTTTGTAGATTTCCTTGCCTTATGAAAGACACGGGCTCTGTGTCTTGCATAAGGCAAGGCAATCTACAAACAGACACAGACACACTGCGATTAGAGAAACTAGAAATTGGGTGGCGGTGCACGTGCTATTCAACCATCCCACGCGTACATGAATATTTCAGGACGACATTGCGGTATACATCTGTTCCCTGACTACAGCAGCTTCTCCATTTACCAAAATAGCTGTAACAGTGTCGCGAGTGTGGGACATTCAACGTAAGCATGACTTGCCGTGTCGGTTGCCAACCAATTGCCCTTGGATGAGTTTGGTACCTGTCAGGGTGACTGGTACCAAACTCATGTCTATTACCAGCACTTTTTTTTCTTTTTCCTAAACATTTTCTTTGTAATACTATTTAACAATTAAATTATGAATCCTTTCACAGAAATAAATCAACGCTACAACTGCACCCACAAATTCAAATTGCATAGCAAATATTTGATGATTTAGTGTGAAATTATTCTCTTGGGGAAATGACTAAATGTGCTAGTGACTATTCATTACACGTAAAGCTTGTGGAGGTAAGCTAGTTCGCGAAATGACTGAGGAAGTTAATGTTTCCTTGAAACGACGGAATCTTATGTCCAACAATTTTACTAAGCAACTAAAGTAATATATTTTGTTCCTGACATGTGAAAAGTGACAATTTTATACTATAATTCCATTCTCAAGCAGATATAGTTTACATTTATAAAAACACCTAATGAAATGAAATCAGTGGACATAATTCACCACCAACATTTTGCCGCCAACAACTGGCTGACAGTAACAATTCACCACGGATGACAGGTCACCGCCAAATGATCATTTGCAATTAAAGATGAACAAATCAAAAGAAAACAATCGATTTAAACAAATATATTTATCTTTTTCTAAAATGACAATAGTCATGCAAAACATAATTAAAAAACACATTCTTATGATTTCATTACATATGAAAATTATGTGCTATGCCTCGTAAATATTCAATACAACTTTTATCGTTATCATATTCATAAACAATTTTCTTAATTCTTTTGTCCATATCTTGTTACTGTTTTTTAACTTAGTGGCAGGTTCATGTCCTACGATTATATGCTCAATATACAAATATCTACCTTTTTGCACATTTAGTACTTTAATAAACTTCCATAGTGTTTGATGATGGATTCCTAGTTCGTAAGAAAAGTTTTCTGTGACAGGCTTCTGCATAGTTATTAGTTCGATCTTCTTTATTCAGTGTTGTTGCATAAACATTCCATAAATCGCTAGGGAATGAAGGGTTCCTTTTGTTACCTCGTATGTTATAAACACCCACGTACTTAAACTCAAGCCAGTTTAGTATATTTTCTAGTTCTGAAGCTAATAGTTATAATATCTATTAGCAATAATAGTTTGCTAGTGATAAATAGTGATAGTTTAGTCATTTTTAAAGAATGGGCTATCATTAATTATATTTATTAGTAATAAAAGACTGTCCGTAGCGGCGAATAATTGGTGGACAACTGTCTTTAGCGGCTAATTGTTGGTGGCAAAGTGATGGTGGCAAAGTGATGGTGGCGAACTAGTGGCGACGAATTTTCCGTATCTGTGACTGCACATATACAGATACTTCTTTGTGAAACAAAAATCACATGAATCTGAGAAATGCATTAAGAATATCACGAACTATATTGAAGCAATATTTGTAATGTAAGTCACGTAAACAGGAGTAAAACTTGACGCCACAATTACAGCTTCATAAAAGTGAAACGGAGGGCAATACAGTTTGCGATTTACTCTGTTGTCTAAAAGTAAATGTCATGGCTCAATAATTTCATTCACAAGAAAATTCAGTACATTTATTATACTTTGATTTTCAGACAGTTACATAAACCTTATATTCTTCGTAGTTGCTACCTTGTGTTTTATCCTTTTCTGATCATGAATATTGGGACAAACAGCCCGTTAATGAGTATTCTTAGCACCTCTTATGAAAACAAATATGGGGGATATCAGTGTGGAACCTGGGTTTAGAGTGATTCACAGTAATAATAATGATAAGAAATGAAAAATAAACACATGATACCCAGTTGAGAAATATATGAGTCATGTAAGTGGCTGGAAATTAAAGTATAATTATATATGATTCATATCGGGTAGATCTAAAGGTTTTCGTCCGCCGTGGCTCGGTATGCTTGCAAAATAACAATGCCTCACTGTTCCTCTGTTCTGGCAAGTGTAATATCTATGAGCTACACACGCCATATAGTAAACAAAAAACTTTTTAAACCTAATCATTGACCGAAATAGACAAAATTACAGAATTTCTTATTAGATTACACTTCCCTTTAAGAGACGTGTTTTTGTGACGGTAGTAATGCTGGACTGAAAGGTGGGGTGGAAAACATGACTGTTTTAGAATAATATCTGGGAACTTCTCCATAAATATTTGGAAGCACGTTTTAGCTGAAAATAACATGCAATAATGACTTCATACCACAAAAAAAAAAAAAAAAAAAAAAAAACTAGTAAAAGCGAATGCGATATATACCATGCACAGTAACCAAACCTCAGTATCCCAAATGCAAATAATGAACTTAGGGTCATAAATAGACTTCCCGTTTTTATACACCACATTCCAATAGAAACATAGAGAAAAATGGATAACATCCAACAAACTAAATAGTTTAGTAATAATCTGAGCATCCAAAAGCTCAAAGATATCAGCTAATTTGAATATTACTTCAGCTGCACGCTTTGATATGACCAACCACGAACCTTTGTATAGTGGTCTTGGTACAGCATAATCCGTTTGTAGGTTTCACTTGACATGAACTGCATGTAAGTAAAATCAACTTGTCCTCGTGATGAAAGTTCGCTACTCAGAATAGGTTTGACCAAAAAAGCTTTTGTTACAGGTTGGTTATTCTTGATTAGTTCACACATATTCTGTTGAAAATTTTATATTTTACCTGGTGTTGTTTAGTCATTTCATCTCAACCAACATGGCCAGTTGCAACAAGCGCCCTCTTATTTATAGCATCTGTCTAAAAAGTGTGTGTATATATATATATATATATATATATATATATATATATATATATATATATATATATATATATATATATATTGTCACCCTTTTGCCAGATTGGCATCTTAATTTTGTATATAGTTCTAATTTTCATTTGTTGTGGAAATGTACAGTTCATTCTTGTACCTGTTTTTAAGATACTTGGCTGTATCTTTAGTTATCCCGTTTTCAGAGTGCTTTCTGTTTTCCCCGCCTTCTTTAAGTTTTCTTCGGACCACTTATTTCATGCATAATTAGTCTCACCTGGTCCTTTACTGTGATAATTGTCTTATTGGAGTAGCTGTCTTCTTATTCTTCAGTTTTTGTAATGTATTAATGTTTTTTTATATAAGTCTTATGTGAACTTTAGTGAAATTGGTAACATGATTTATATTTAAAATTTATTATTTTAAGGTTTATTGATTGTGTTATTTGTGCGCTGCAGGATTGTTTGAGTGTTTTCTGGTTTCTTTCGGTTAGAAAGGGATTAACGTAATTATGTAAACTATTTCATTATTAAAGTGTTAAATTTTGTTCTGTTTTGAAATTTAACCTTTCATTACTTATTTTATGTGACCTATGGAACTTCTTATTCTCTGAACCTCGGCCATAAAGCCGTCACATAAATTGGGAGCCTGTCCGGGAGATATCTTGTTTACCGTATTGAGGATTCATTCAGATAGACAAATGTCGCCGCAAGTAGTGTTCAATATTTTTAGTTTCACTCAAGATTTATTGTAAACATTCTGAATACCTGTTATTAGGGTTAATGATATATATGTGCTCACTGTGAAACCATTTTCGTATTATTGGTTATAGATGGTTTGCTCTTTTGGGTAATGTTAACGCAATATTATTTTTTCATTTTCGCCCTCACCGAGTCGACGAATCCTCGAGACTCACGAGAGCTATCCGGAAGCTCTTATCCATATTTTGTCCTTATATAATTATAACTACAACTTGTGCAGTCATTTCCCCTGGGTTGGACGATACCAGGATTGCGAAGTTTAGACGAGAGGTGAGGAATCGTTTAAACCTTTTATTTACTTTATTTTTTCTCTGCGTCGACGTTCAAGTTTGTAAGTTGTCATTCAAGTTGTTTGGAGTAAATAACGCTTGTTTAGGACCAACGTGTTATTTCCTTAGTTCGTCCATATCAGCTTGAATCGGGAATGTAATAATTGTTTTCACTCCCTCGTGTTTTTTATTACCTTTTGCTTTCGAATCGGGACTGTCCCTTTTCCCTAAAAACCCTAAAATAGTCTTATCACTTGTAATGTTTGTTGTTTAATTTTGTCGGGAAACTATAAAATCGCTAACATGATAATTTTGTATTGTGGTTTGTAATGCAATTACTTGAATGGCAGCAGGAACGTGTTAGTCTATTATAATTGTAAAACAGGAATTCAGTTGTTTACTAAAGGAAGTTTTCTTTAAACTTTAACCATGGCTCAATTTAACGTTCAGAAGTTTGATGCGGATCCCTCTGCTGAGTTAGCTAGTATCCCAAATGCTAAGAAACTAGAGCTTCTTGAGTTAGCTAGTCATTTGTCAATTGCAACTAGGAGTAGTATGCGGAAGAATGAAATTTGCAACTTGATTCTTGAGCATTGTATGCGTGTGGGTAAACTAGGCAATGAAGCTAGACAGTATATAACTCGTGAACCAGCAGTACTAGCCCAAGAACAGCAGTTAGAATATGAGCGCATTTCCCTTGAACGCGAGAAACTTGCGGCACAGAAATTAGAATCAGAGAGACAATTTGCATTGTTGGAGAAACAAGCCGAAGAGAAAAGGTTAGAATCTGAGAGATTAGCGGAAGCCCAAAGGGTAGAATCTGAGAGATTAGCAGAAGCTCGAAGGTTAGAGTCAGAGAGACAAATGTCGAAACTTAAATTAGAATTTGAGATAGAGAAAGCTAAACTTCAGTTAGCTTTAGAAAGAGAGAAAGAAAAAATGGTCTATGAATCTTCGTTAGCACTTAAATTTGAACAGGAAAAAGCAAAGCTTTTTAGAGAGAATAAGGAACATGAAATTTCGGTTTTGGAAGCTCAGGAGAAACCCTTTGATTTAGCAAAAAACATTAAGTTGGTTCCCACATTCACAGATTATGACCCTGAAGATTATTTTAAGACTTTTGAAGAGACTGCCTTGCATTTGGATTTGCCACACGATCAGTAGGTTTGGCTATTAAGGCCGAAATTAACTGGGAAAGCTGCGAAAGTTTGTAGACATCTCGAAAATACTACAGATTACCTGAATGTTAAACAAGCAATCTTGGATGCGTTTTCAATCTCTGTTGAGGGATATCGTCAGACCTTTCGTAACAAAACTAAGTTCACAACTCAAACCTATGTAGAATTCGCTTCAAAGAAATTAAGGGAGTTTAGGAAATGGGTAAAATCAGCTGCAGTAAATACTTTTGCTGAATTAGAGAATTTGATTGTACTTGAAGAGTTTAAACGAAAACTTCCTTTGAACATTATGATGTATTTAGAGGATAGGGAAGAAAAAGACTTGTTAAAAGCAGCTTCTCTGGCAGACACTTACTCTTTGATACATAAATTTGGCAACAGTAAGAGAACCGACCAGAATGTAAAACCATTTCCAGCTAAAAACTCTGAAACTCTGACTGATATTGCAAAAGCGTCTAATGTTCGTTGTAGTTATTGTAAGAAAGACGGTCACACAATTAAAAACTGCCCAGATCCTAAATGTAAGACTTCCTTGCCTTTTCGGAACCCATTTAACCCTTTTCTTAACTTTAAAGGTAAAACGGATGGTCAGATTAAGCCTGTCTCCCATATCCATTCTGAAAAGCCTTCTAAATTTATTTGATGATTTTACTTTTGATGGAACTGTAGCTTTGAACTCTGATGGGGATAAATATAAAGTCAGGATACTTCGTGACACAGGTGCTTCGCAAAGTTTACTATTGAAAAATGCTCTCCTAATATTGAAGCTAACGTAACTAATGAACATGTTCTCGTGAAAGACCTTTCACAAATATCTAAAGTTCCCCTTGCTAATGTTCATCTTGATTGTCCTATAAAGAAGGGTAATGTGCTGGTAGGCATAAGAGATATTGAATTTCCAGTAAAAGGTGTAACTTTATTATTGGCTATTGACCTTGCAAGACGTTTGGTAGTTCCCAACGTCATTGTAATGGAAAAACCTGTAGGTGAAAACATTTAACCTGATCCCGATTGCTCTTTAAATCCTTCTTGTGTTGTCACTCGTAGCCAGAAATCTAGTTTGGATGAATCTAAAGTCACTTCTATAAATTTTGATGCACGAAATGTTATGAGTAGAGATAACCTTATTAAAGCTCAGAAGCATGATAACACTTTAAGTAAGCTTCATGACCAAGCAGTTTCTAGAAGTGAGATTAGCAAATCCCTATATTTTTACTTTGAATCTGATTTGTTAATGAGGTTTTACCATTCCCCTAAGAGATCTAGTGAAGACACATGGAGCGAAAAGCGACAAATTGTGCTACCTCTTTCTGTTAGGAATTCTGTAATGGAAATAGCTCATGATACCTATGGAGGACATTTAGGAATTCCTAAGACCTATTGTAATATTTTGAATGGTTTCTTTTGGCCTATTATGAAAAAAGATGTAGCAGAATTTGTTCGCACTTGTCATGTATGTCAGATATCAGGAAAACCTAACCAGGTAATACCCAAGACACCTTTACAACCGATCTTAGTCCCTGATTAACCTTTTAGTAAGATAATTATAGATAACGTTGGTCCTTTACCAAAAACCAAGAAAGGTAATCAATACTTGCTCACTTTAATATGTCCTACGACCCGATATCCTATTCCCATCCCTCTTCGTAACATTTCTGCTAAGAACATTGCTAATTCTTTACTGAAAGTTTTCACGAATTTCGGTATCCCAAAGGAAATACAAAGTGATAGAGGTTCAAATTTCACCAGTGACCTTTTTGCCCAGGTACTTAAAGAACTAAATATCAAACAAACTTTGTCTGCTGCCTATCATCCAGAGTCTCAGGGTGCCCTCGAGCGTTGGCACCAAACTTTCAAGAGTATGCTTAGGAAATTTTGTGTTGAAAGTCAACTTGATTGGAAGGAGGGCATTGATTTTCTTCTATTTGCTATCAGGGAAGTTCCCCATGAGTCCCTTGGTTTTTCACCCCACGAGATGTTGTTTGGGAGGTCAGTTAGAGGACCTCTTTCAGTAATTAAAGAGGAATGGTTGAACACCCCTTCTGAGTCTAGCCAAACCATTCAACAATATATGAATAAACTTAAAAGCACATTAATGCAGGTTAGGAAAATTGCTGGGGAGAAATTAATGGGTCAACAGATCATAATGAAGAGAAACTATGACAAAGCTTGTAAAGTCAGAAAATATAAACCTAATGTCCTTGTGTTAGCCTACCTTCCTGTCCCTGGTTCCCCTCTTAAAGCTAAGTTTTGTGGGCCCTATCCCATCATAAAAAATGTTAACAATAATACCTACATTATCAGAACTCCAGATCGTAGAAAAGCCACTCAGATCATTCATGTTAATTTACTCAAGGCTTATCACTCTAGGGAAACTGGAAATGGTTCCAGTGAGACGGTTGTTAATCTTAATTTTAAGGTAGAGACACCAGGAGAGGACAACTCATTGGAAGACCGTATTGCTTCCTCCATGCCTCAAACCAATACTGAGGTTCTAAATAACCTGGATCTATTCCTGAGCCACCTCTCTCCTTGGCAGTCGCAAGACTTAAAGAATGTAATCTCTAGCCATTTAACTCTCTTTAATGATTTTCCCAGGAAAAGTGATTTGCTGCTACATGACATCGAGCTGGTTCCTGGTACAGCACCCATTTGTCAGCAGTCCTATCGCGTGGGTCCTGAGAAGAAGAGCAAAATGAAGGAGGAAGTCGAATATCTTCTCCGGCATGGTCTAGCAAGACCGAGTAAATCGCCATGGGCTTCACCTTGCATCCTAGTTCCAAAAGAGGACGGTAGCTACAGATTTTGTACGGACTATAGAAAGATTAATAAAGTCACCATTAAAGATTCCTACCCTTTGCCACTAATTGATGATTTAATTGATTCATAAGGACAAGCCAAGTTTGTAACGAAGATAGACCTCTTAAAGGGCTATTATCAGGTAGGATTAACTGAAAAAGCTAAGTTAATATCTGCTTTCATTACACCCTTTGGACTCTTTCAGTACGAGGTCATGCCTTTTGACCTTACCAATGCCCCCTCTACCTTTCAGCGCCTTGTAAACTTCATCATCCAAGATTTGGAAGGTGTTTATTGTTACCTTGATGATATAGTAGTCACTGGACAGACTTGGGAAGAACATGGGAATAGGCTCAAGTGTTTGTTCCGTAGGTTAGAAGAGGCTGGATTAACCATAAATCTTAAAAAATCTGTCTTTTGTAAAGCTACTGTTACCTACTTGGGCCACATTGTTGGGGATGGTAATGTTCGACCAAAAACTGCCAATGTAGAAGCTGTTCTCGAATCTAGAGCAGTGTTTCTCAACGTGGGCCATATGGCCCCCTTGGGGGCCATGAGATTTTTTCAGGGGCCACAAGGCAAAATTTGAAAAATGGGGGGCCATGGGGGGCCACAGAAAATTTAGGACCCACAAAATATATAAATGTGTAATATTTTGAAATAAATCATTAATATGCTTGAGTTTAGTTTGAACATCATTCAATTCAATATACCAGGTAATTTTTGCAGACAGTGAAATATTCAATAATCTCTTCACTCTCTCTCTCTCTCTCTCTTTCTCTCTAGCTGGCAGAGTGGTAAAAGGCTGAACTATGACCCTTGACAAAAACCATTAACTCTCTCTCTCTCTTTCTCTCTCTCTCTCTCTCTCTCTCTCTCTCTCTCTCTCTCTCTCTCTCTCTCTCTCTCTCTCTCTCTCTCTCTCTTTCTCTCTCTCTCTCTCCCTCTCTCTAGCAGGCAGAGTGGTAAAAGACTGAACTATCAAAGATTATGCTGACTGGTAAACTTCCGAACGACAACCATTAAGATGTTTATAAACAATTTTAACAGCAACGGTATATGGGTTATAATATAACCGTTATATTGTTTCTTCTTCAATAATAGATCCGTCTTTCAGTTTAACATAGACTTGCGAGGAAGAGACTTGATTTAAGTTCTACCAAAGAGGTTTGTGAAAGATAACTTTATATCCACATACGTATGTACATACAAACATACATTTATACTTACATACAGTGTACAAACATACATTTATACTTACATACACAGTCTCTTTTATGTACACTCAGTACACACACACACATACTTGTCATGAATTTTATTTATCTATTCACTTTATTTGTTATTGAGGGAGGGGTAAGAGTATCTTTTATGGCTAATAACTTTTGCTTTTTTATTTGCTTGTTTGAATATGTGGAGGGCAATGATTTCCCAGACAATAATAGCGGTACTGAGTTTTAATGAGTTTTGTTTGTTTTTTATTTTAGATAAGCATGACCAGTCCAGCTAAGAAAAAAGGCAGACAGTATTCTGTCGAATATCTTGCTTTTGGATTCATTGAATCTCCACAAAATACTACAATGCCTATGTGCCTGCTGTGTATGACCTCACTCTCAAATGAAAGTATGCGTCCCAGCAAACTGAAAAAGCATCTGGAGACTGCACATAAAGACAAGAAAGACAAGCCGCTAGATTTCTTCAAGAAATTACGTGATGAGTTCCAAGGAAGGATGACAGTGAATCATATGTTTACCCAAAAAGTGGCAAAAGTAGACAGAGGGATGTTGGCTTCTTATAAGATAGCAAATTTGATTGCAAAAGCAGGTAAGCCTCATACTATCGGTGAATCTCTGATCATGCCGGCAGTGGCTGTAGTGCTTTCAACAGTCATGAATCAGAGTCCACAAGAGGTAACTAGTGTTATTCCTCTGAGCAACTCCTCAATATCACGCCGTATTGATGAGATGGCAGCTGATGTTGAAAACCAATTAATCTCAAAACTGCAGGTGAATGATTTCTCGCTTCAACTCGACGAATCAACTTTACCTGATAATTCTGCTCTTTTGATGGCATTTGTGAGGTTTCTTGATGTAGATGAAATATGTCAAGAAATGCTTTTCGCATTGAAATTAACGACTGACACTAAAGGAGAATCCATCTTCAAAAAACTTGAGGTCTATTTTGAGGAGAACAACATTCCACTCAAGAACATTGTGGCTTGTGCAACAGATGGCGCTGCTGCTATGATAGGAAGGTATCGGGGATTCAGTGCTTACTTAAAAAAAGCTGTTCCTAATGTCGTTTGTGTGCACTGTGTTGTTCACCGGCAGCACCTGGTTGCCAAAAACCTAGCAGGACGTCTTCATGAAGCACTTGGGCATGTTATCAAGTCTGTCAACTTGATAAAAAGTAGTGCACTGAAAGATCGCCTCTTTCAGCAATTATGTGAAAAGAACAATGAAGAATTTGAAAAACTTGTGTTGCACACAGAAGTCAGGTGGCTTTCTAAAGGTAATTGCCTGAACCGTTTTGTTGCACTTTGGGACAGTGTTATCTCTTTCTTTAGTGGGACAGAACTTGGGCAGAAACTTGTTGATGCAAAGAGTGACATCTTCTACCTGTCTGACATATTTGAAAAGCTAAATGTTCTGAACAAAGAGCTTCAAGGAAATAACTCCACCATGTTTTCCTGCAAGGAGGCAATTACTACATTTAAAGGGAAACTCAAGCTGTTCTGGTTGAACCTTGGAAGACGAGAGTTTGCACAGTTTCCTTCCTTAGCAGTTATATCCACCGATCTGCTTGATGATGACCTAGCAGTGTATGTTGACCATCTGAAGCAGTTGCATAATGATATGGACACTCGCTTCTCTGACCTACTCCAAATGACTGTGCCACACTGGTTTGTGGATCCCTTCATTGCTGATGTATCTGAAGTTGATGTC
>NC_090754.1:2093906-2143906 GCF_036898095.1 Palaemon carinicauda | reverse complement strand
TCAACTGTGTTATCATCACGACTAACCCTAAAAACAGTAGGTGCCAATGGTTGGTTCCTAGATAGGATGAAACACAGTTTCGTCATCTTCATCAACAAGGTTTCCTATATCTGGGGCTCAATGTATAAATAAATCTGCCGCTTTGTCTAACTCATCAAGAAGGTCTAGAGCTTCGTTAACAGTCAAAAACAAGAAAAACATTATGTAATAAAGATAGTAAGAAATCACTCGAGAAAAAAACATCAAATATTGTACTGATATTCTCCTAAGGTAACCATATGGTCATTTAAAACAAAAATGGTGTTTATTTCATTATGTTTATGTAGCAGGCTACAACTTGTACCATGCAATGTCTCGGTTGTCAGACTGGAACAAAAACATGTATCATCCTGGTAACCATATGGTCAACTTAGGAGATAAGGGGTTAAGTATGCTTTATTTGATGGCAGCTTTTGCTGCCACTAGGCACTTGAATGAACAAAATCTATTCATTCTAGACATAACATATAGATAATTCTTACTGATCCATAATATAAAAGAAAAATAAAATACTTAAACACATTGCATAAGTTGCATATCCACGCTGTCTATTTTTAATGTACAAAGGTTATCCCTATATAGCTTCAAATTATATTTAAGTCTGTTGTTCATTATACACTACTGAGGTATTTTATGATTGGGCAATGTGTATTCTGGATGAAGAGGTACAGAACGCACATTGCAAATGTATTTTGTGTGTCGAGAACATTCGCGGCCTTTTGAGTGACGCTGGTCTCCTTTCTTGGTCCAGTGCTGCTCACCATTGTACAGCACGGAATCCTTTGCCAGTGTCTTAAGGCCAGGAGATGTACGAGGAGCATGCATTGTGAAAAATAACCAGTTGGGTTTGAGATAATTTCAGTAATGTTAGGAGAAAGTTTTGTAAGGGCACAATTGATGTTATTCTCTGAGTTCAATCTATTTCTCTCCTTGTTTCGGATGATCAAAAGAGCTGAAAAGCCGGCCTCACACATGTAAGTTGAACCAAGTAGTAAAAACATTTGCTCTGCCTCTAAACGTGCCAGATGGAACTCTTTGTTGTGGCTAATCCAAAATGTAGATAATTTCATGTAGTTAAATTCATTTTATGTGTGATTGCTTGTTTTTACGTCAAGTATTTCTTCGAGACCATTTTTTTTTTTTTTGCAGATGTTCAGTGTTACATATTTATGGATTCTGAATAGAAGCATAGTCGAGTTGGTTTAATTCCAGGGAAATATTCTTCCATAAATGCCCATTTATTATACTCCACCCCCTTTTACACGGCTGCAGTTCCGTACAGAGTTCTTTGTGCATGTGCACAATATCAAATGTAGCCACTTCTCGGGTGCGGGTGGTAATTCTGTGGTGACAGGAACCAAGCCATCATTGCCTTTTATCCATCCCCACTGCTCAGGGGGTAGTGGATTGCTCTGCCATAGTTGAACACGATGGTACACACGAAGAAAATTTTGTTTTGATGCTTCTGCTGTTGGGAGAAGTCTTTCGGGTTTTACTTGCCTTTTACAACGTACTGTTGCTCTCCTAAAGCACTTCAATCGAAATTCTTCATCAGGACCTCCATATAAGGCAATAAGTAACTTCTCTCCTGCATCAGCCACTGATTTCTGTGTTGACGTCTTGCTATTAAATACACCTACATGCTTTCTTAGTCTTTCTTTGTTTTGTAAAAGTCTGAATAGTTTAAGCTTCCCTTGTCTGAAGAGAGACGAAACTGTGTCACACCCACTGGCATCATGAATGAAAAGAATGTAATCCTTTAGTGAAACCAAGTGAAGCTTGTAGATCAGAAGAATTGTAGTGTCGGGCAGGCGCTTTTCCAAGACCAGGTTTCAAGAAAGTAATATTTCTGCTTTCTGGTATCAGTTCAGTCAGAAGTATGAGAAGGTCAACATCTTCTCCAACAACAGCGATGGTGCTCTCAGAGTTCAAACTCTCGTGTAGCTAGATGTCTGTATAATTAATAAATCTGCATCATCAGGTGCTTGTTTCACCGAGATACCATTTTCAGCTAGTTTTCTGAACAACTGGCTGATAAATCGCGGTTTGTTATGGTCATTTGATAGGATTTTTTCTTGACTATACATACTTTGGTGTTGGGGTAAAAAATTGTATCAGTAGTTTGCAATGTGGGTGATCTCTCTGCATACTTTGTACTAGATTTTGATATACCGTATCCCTCAAACACAATGACTGCCTTTGTGTGGTAATACTGTTTGATGTGGCAAGCTCGTACTGAAAATAATCTTGCAGATCAGCAGTACTAGTGTCTAATGTATGCATTATTCTTTGAAACAGAAGAGTTGTATCAACAGAAACAATATCTTCTCGTATTGTGACACTTGAGTTTATTGTTGCCAGAGGTAACACACGGTTCTTGCGCTTCAATTTTACCTCACCGAAAGCTTGTCCAGTTATGGCATTCATAGACTCCAATCCAATTTCATAGCTTTTGTAGGAGTTTATTTTATTATCACCAGTTATCCCAGTTGCAAGTGACATAATCTCCTTAGTGTTTGAAAAAGGCGGATGAGACAGAAACCACTGCAAAATCTTTTCTGTATCTTCATTATCTCTCACAATCCTTGAAGGTCGTAGTTCAATGTGCTGTTCACTATACGAACTTCTCAATCCACACAACTCCTCAACTTTGGTGCACATTTCACATGTATCTGGCATACCAAGAATCAACCGACTCAATACACTATCGGTTATCCCTCGCTCATGTGTCAGCCCTCCTGGGGTCTTCATCGTCCTCATTAGCGTTTGTTCAACAGTAAGATCTGACCATAGACCAGCCCAATTCTTGTTTGAGCGCCTGATTGTAAAAAAACCTTTCTTTGTAAACTTGACAAAATCTTCATCAGGCATATGCTGATATAAATCATGAATATCTTGCAAGTATAAGTGGCACGATTATGCATAAACTAAGTGACCAGCTGGATGAAAGTAAGGTATAAACTCTTGAACACACAGTAGGTGTAATTCCCAATTTCCTAGTCTTTCAGCCTCTATATAGTGTGGCATCACAGTCACCATCTGGAAATATTGTATCCAAAGCGTTGCTGTTTTGACCCTTAAGGCAACTTCTTGCTCATGAGTGTTAAATTTCTTTACAATGCTATTTATGATAGCCGATTCCTTTGCTGATGATGCAGTCAATATTTTGTTATCATACTGCTGAAGCATGGACTGAACCTCTTGTTTATCCTCATCAGAAATGGTTGCACCACCTAAAAGAAGCTGGCCCAATGCAGCATATGTTAACAGATGTGCTCGAAGGGCCCTGGCAAAGCTGTGTCCTGTCATCATTTTGTCTGTAGATTTAGGTGCATAAACTGTCTCCCACACTTCTTTTAATCCACTACCGGCCATGATGTACCCAATAGAACCCATAAATGACATTAAGAGATGAAAACCACCTAGTCGCATGAAAACATTACCTAAATTGAAACTGTTTTCAGTAGAGGACATAATCTCTCTTGCCTTCCATTATAGTGGCTGGTCAAAAGT
Organism: Palaemon carinicauda; assembly: GCF_036898095.1. Taxonomy (NCBI): domain Eukaryota; kingdom Metazoa; phylum Arthropoda; class Malacostraca; order Decapoda; family Palaemonidae; genus Palaemon; species Palaemon carinicauda. The sequence continues at coordinate 2,140,354 of NC_090754.1, read as the reverse complement.
AACACATGTCACACTCTTACTCGCTTTTCTACATGAATCAGATGCAAAATGTAACACGCTGTTTATTGCATCAGAAGAGGTAGCCTTTAAATTAAGGAAAGGCAAGAAGCCTTTCCAGTGTGGAATATCCTTAATTTCATCCACTTCCCACTCAACCATAGCAAATGACAAGATGACGTTGTAATTTTTTCACTAGGTTTTGATGTAAGTTACTTTAGATCCTCAATTTCAATCCTTTTCAGTCCACTTTCACTATAACTTGTGAAGGGTTTCACGATTATAGATGAACACGAAGAAATTTTCCTAGCAGATGGCATTTTTTCAGCCTTTCAATTACTTCTGGTTTGATCATTGAGCCTGCTGGTGTTACACATTTAATGCCTCCCATGCAGTGAAATGTGTGAAACCCGTCTATTGTGTGCACATCAAAATCTGCATTATCAAAAACAAACTGCATGAAACTATCGGGCAAAATATTAGTAGGGATAGTTTTCATACAAGTTGCTTCAAAGAGTTGTGCTTCATTATATCCAGTAGAGAATCCCAGTTTATGTAAAATATGTACCAGGAGTCTTGATCCAAATTTTCTGTGTGCGTAAACAGCTACTCCGAGTAGGATCGGAGAGACAAATGTTCTTAGACGGACTGCTTGTAGGATTGAATAAGCTATAGCAAAGCATACTCTGTGTTTGTTGTCTGTATCTCCCTTTCCTCCTTTTTCAATTATTTCATGTAATAAAACTCGAAGAGAATCAGGTATGTTGTTTTTAACATTATTAAAGAGTCCCTCAGGAGAAGGATAGTTTCTGGGGTCGTACACCCTTGACTTGATGTCCTCTTTAATAATAGCTGTTGCAGTTCTAACAATCCTCATTCGCTCTTCTTTCTCATTATGGGGTTTTTCATTATACCAAGAATTACATAGCAATTTATCTCCTGATTTGCGGAAACATACAATGGGAATCTTTTTTTGGAGGGTAGTTATGATAACATCATTTCCATGCTTTTCTTGTAATTTGGTTTTCAGATAGCTTCCGCTTGTCCTGCAAAGTAAATTGACAGTCATCACTGTCTTCTCTAAGCCAGTTTCTATATCTTCATCATCGGGTCGTCCACGTTTACCTGACGGATTTAAGTGTTGCTTCGAAAAAAAACTTGGAGCTACATGACCTATGGTATCTTGCTTCTTTTGCAACCAAACAATGAACACCAACTATAATTGCTTTTACTTTTTTGCCCAAGTCATCATTACGATTGATGCATTTATCCAGCCCATTTTTTCCAAAGTCTAAGGTCATTATTCTACTAACTACTTGTCGTCTATGGAGAGGTTTTTTCTTTTCCTCTTCTTCACAGCACTCTTGAAAACAAAATATACACTAAAATTCTCTTTGAATAAAAACTCGTTTTCCTCCAAAATACTTTTCCACGGACAAGACGGAATTAAAAAATACTTGAAAAATTCCTGAAGTTCATTACTATTTTTTTCTGGTAAACGTATAACGATAAAATATTTAAGGCCATTATTTACATCCTCTGTATATAATTCTTCGTTTTTCTCTATTTGGTGGACTAAAATAAATATCTAAAAATAAATAATCACCCATTTTCAGGTCGGCAAATTGTTTAATTTTTAAATCGTCATGATCAATATTCTGTAAATATCTGAATTTAGCGCTATTCTCATTTACAAGGCGATATTGTGGTTTGCGTGATAAATAAAGATGGTGATATTGTGGTGGTTTGTGTGATAAATAAAGATGGCGATATTGTGGTTTGCGTGATAAATAAAGATGAAAAGATACTGTTTTGGGAAACAAATTGGCTAAATTTTCTTCGTGATGATTAGTAATTGGTTTATTTTTTTCCTTTTCCAATACAATTACATAATCTGTATCCTGGTATTCTTTTAAGAAATCATTGTATGATCTGATTATACGCGAACATTCACAATTACCATCTGGATTTAACACCAATGTAAATAGTTTTTGAGAGTTTAAACCATGAACTAAATACATACTATCGAATTGTATTCTACGGCCGTTTTTTAAAATATGATCCCTAATTTTAAAATAATATATTATATATTTATCGCTTGGGATGTCATCACAAAGTAAAATTTCAAGATCATGCAAAAAATTATAAATTTTTTTGAATAAATTAACTTTAATGGGATTCCGTATGTCGGCCCGTATGTCGTCCATCGTAACAATAACTGAAAACAAAAGAAAATATATGTATATGTATATGTATATATATATATATATATATATATATATATATATATATATATATATATATATATATATATATATATATATATATATATATATATATATATATATATATATATACATATAAAACATAATATATAAAAATTAGAACAAAATCAAATGATATATATGCATTTAAGAAAATTGAATATCTAAGAAAAAAAAATTCAGCATGGTGATTAGAATTGTAATCAATGTTATGTTAGACATCTCATTCTCCTTCAGAGAATGGGAATAAGTAACGAATAAATAAATCATTTTTTGTGCTTTTCTCATAACTGATATATAATATTTTAAATTTCTAAGTTGTGGTTTATTGTCACTTGATTTCTTGTTTTAATATTTTTTAGTGGTTCTTGGAAAAGATTTTTTCTGCTTTCTATTTCTTTTTCATCACAATTCTTGAAACAGAGAATGTCTGCTATTGTTTCACGTTCATTTGAAAAATTCATAATTCACATTTACTTTGAAATTAAACCATAAAAATTTTCATGGTGTTGATAGTAATTATAATAAGGCGACAATGAATATTTTTTAATAATAATTATTATTATTATTTTGTTTATTTATCCTCTCTTATTAGCTATTAAAATATTCGTCCATACCAAAACGTTCTAGTATTTTGTTTTTCGTGACCAGAGTAATTATATAATTTAGCAAGCATTAAATCGGGTTTATGATGACCCCTGGTAATAATTGTACCTGTTGTTGTTTTTTTATTCTTATTACATTTCCATTTAACTCACTTTAGACTTCTAGTGATATTTAGATCAGGAATAAGAAATTTAATAGACCGTAAGTTTCTGTCCAACAAATTAAGATGAGAATCAGCGGCCGAAGACCAGACAAGAGAAATATACTCAAAACAAGGTAGAATGAAATAATGAAATCCATCCACCAGATATTTACTCTCCTTATCTACAGCTAACCAGTACCTCTGACCACAATTATCGGGCTTTGGTGCCATAAATTGTGTAAAAGGATATCTTGCCTTACTAGGAAAGAGCTGCCCGTCAATAGTTATATTAGGCCCCGGCTTGTAGCAAACAATGTTGTTATCTATAAATCTACTCCAGTCTGTAAAAAATAATACAAATTTGTCAGTTTTGAGTCTCTTTGGGCGTGTAGATTTATAGTCAAATCGCAGAAACCGTAGAATTTAACAGAATATGTTTCTTGACATGGCTTGCTTGCATAGTGGAATACCCACTCATTTATCTCTCAAAAGGCTATAAACAGGTCTGTCATTCTTACATACTACACCTCGGGCTTTCATAACACCAATAAATGCTTCGTTTTTCCTCGTTTAGAGAGAAATTTTGGCTTATATTCTGTGTATGAGCTTCAGCAATTATACAATTTTTGGTGTGCTTTATTATGAATTTGTCAATCATTGGTCGCCATGCACTTGCTGGGCTACCAACATTGATACATCTTTTTGTATGGCCCGTGAGTCCTGACTTTTCTCGTAAAATATTTTGTTCTACCGCCTGAGCATTTATCAGCCAGAATTTGCTTCCACTATATACCATACGAAGCGACAATATCTTACAAAATACACTCATCTGTTTCTTTATTTGTAATGAAATGAACAATTGAACAAGCATTAGGCTCTGCAACTTCTGCCAGATGTATGAAAGTTGCATTCATACAAGGATAATGAAAATGAGGAGAGAAAATATGTATTCATTCGACGAATATCAGTAAAATGCAAAATGTTATGTTTTCTGAAAATTGCCAGTAGAAAATTTACTTGAATCACAAGGAAATTAGAAAATAGTGAAAGCAAAACATTTATTAGCTTGTAGGAAAGCAAAAAATTATCTTATAATCTTCAACATATGATGTAAAATTATTATAAAAGGGGATTCATGTGATTTAAGAAGAATTTCACAGAAAGGAGTCAAAATGACTCCCTTGGGTATCCATTACATCATCTGAAAAAAATTATATCTAAAGTAATCCGGTAAACTTTTCTAGGATTGTAGGATGTAACACTCATATATTGAAAAATAAATCAATTTTTTTTTATACATGCATGAAAAATGTTTGTAAATTTCACCCAAACATAATTATTATTAAATATTCGCTTTTCTTTTTCCTTACTTACTTTTATTTTCTCTTGAAATGCACATTTGGTTAACACATAAAAATAATTTTTGGTGACATATTAACATAAAAAAATATGGACTACTCATTTACCCACGGATCCCAAATAAGTATATATATGTAAATCTTTTTTAGAATTCTGGGGATTGATTACAATCTACTAACAAACGACCAGCAATATTAATCATATCTTTAACGCTGTCTCTTAATTCTTTGGCATAGATATGACTAAACCCCTCTAGAAATGTATTTAGGACCGTATGATCAATAATTTTATAGTTATTCGATATAATAATTTTACTTATTTCTGGATTATTAATATAAACATAGAAATATGTTAAAATACGATGAATTGGTGCAATAAATTGTCTTACATTTAATTCTCTATTCTTTTTATCTAAGGCCATACTCCGAACCAACCCACTTAAATAAACACCAAGAGCTGCTATAAGATAATATTCATATGATCTTTTCCTATACTTATTTAAAAGAAAATATAAAGCTTCATTAAAATTCTTATCACTAAAGTCGTATCTTGTGGCTACGTTGTAAATAAAAGATAAATTTTTAGTAAAATTAATATAATCATTGTCATTTGTCTTTAAAAGTATTCCATTTCTTTCAATATTAATTATTTGCTTGTATATATTTCTATGATTCTCTTGAAAATAATTTTCTGTTTCTAACATCTTATTATCATTCATTAGATTAGAAATTAAACTATAGTCAGTTTCATAACAAGCATACATAAGCCTTAAAATTATGGGCATTTGAAGATGATCTTGAAATTTTTCAAATAAATTTAATTCCTTAATAACAGTCGAGTAGTATATTAAACCAGTCATTGATGCAGTCATGGATATTTTAGTAAATAGACACATGAAAACAATATTAAATATTTCACCGAGCGTGGTGAACATTAATGTAAATGAAATATGGTCATTGTTATAAATTGTTATATTTGGAAATTCAGTCATTATATTTAACACTGTTTTTAAACTGCTTTCATTATTTAACAAATTTTGTAAGATAATATCTCTATGAATTTTTATAAAAGAATGTACGAAATTGGCTGTCTCTTCCACGCTTGAAATGAAATCGGCCATTAAATCTTTTTTTTCATTCCCCCCTTCTTCTTGCGCCGAATGGCGCAACCCCCCGGCTATGTTTAAATATCTTTTGAATTTTGGATCATTTTCAAAATGTTCCATCTTTTTGGTTAGCATGTTTTGGATTGATTGAAATTGTCCCATAAAACACTGTAAAAATTGCTGAAAAGTAATCATTTCTTCATTTTCTGTATTATCGTCGTTGATACCCAAAGAAGCAATAGTGGATGATGATGACTTTAACATATCTTCCATGATGGATTTCATTCTTTCGGGGGTTGCGGGTAAAACAATATCTGTATCTCGACTAAAGATATGTAAATCTTTAATTATATTCCCGTGGAATAAAAGTTCCATTATATTTATAAAGCAATTGATCAAATATTTGGGACTAATAAATTTATTACTTTCATAATTAGGCAAAATATATATCCGATTTGTGCATTATTTTTAAGAAATATCTATTTACATCATGAATAAACTGTATATCTTTATCCTGGCTTAATTTGAAATCTATATTATTTAAATTTATCGTGTCAACTTCGTCCCTGTTTACAAATTTTAGAAGCACGATTTTTGTTTCACAGTTTATAAAACATTTTTCAATTTTAATGGTATTCATTTTTTAGATAAAAAAAAATAATATTATTAACCTATAGTAAGAAATTCTTGTCCTACTCTAACTCTATCCCATTCTTATTCTCTAACATTACTAAAATAAAATAAATTTAATTTACTATAGGTTAAAATTCTTGTCCTGCTCTAACTCTATCCCATTCTTATTCTCTAAGATTATTAAAATAAAATAAATTTAAATTACTATAGGTTATAGTATAACTTTTCTTTTATTTCACACTACATTATATTATCAAGAACACCAACAATAAATGTTAAATGCCCCATCTACGATTTTTCCCCGATTTTCTTTCCTCCTCGAGTTTCCTATCATAAAAAACCTTTATAGTATAATATAAATAGACATAACAAAGAAATAAAGCCACTGGCGAAAATAGTATAAAATATGTTTTGTATCCCATTTTTTTAATATCATGATAATTTTATAAATAAATTTAGTGAAGAATGAAAATATTAATTGTTTACAATTAATATGAAACCTAATGCCTCTACATAAACAAAAAAAAAATATTATTCATCTTGGATAGTTCTTTAACAAATTGAATGTAAACGAGCAAAATGCCAATTTACAAAAAAGTGGTTCTTCACCAAGCTGGAATGTAAACGAGCAAAACGCCAATTTACAAAAAAATGGTTCTTCACCAAACTGGAATGTAAACGAGCAAAATGCTAATTTACAAAAAAATTCTTTTAATCGATAATTTTAATCATAATCATTAATTGAAAAAATAAATTATTATAAATATTATACAAAAAGTGTAACCGCATATCCACAAGAGCAGGTAAAATAATTACACATTATATATCCATTGAGTTAGTCATGTTTGTTATTTGGAATTATTTATTTTATAATAATATACAGTCTTTCAAGTTTAACGGATTGTACTTTAAATGACAATTATATTGTTGCAATAAATCTTAACAATATACAATTTTAACTGTGAAAACTGTAAAACATTAAAGCAATATAAAGTACTTGTGGAGAATATAAAGAATGCTTAATTAGACACGAAGGAAAATGATAGATATTGGTAATCAGTGCTATAAATTTAATATGCAAAGCATATCTGATACAATCTATATTATATTTTGTATTGCGCTTTGGTGGGTAATCATAAATTACACTATCGGCGTTTTGGTTTTCCTTGGGGATGGACATTTGATGAAAACATAACTATGTTTAGTTTTTTTTGGAGCCTTGTTCTTTTAGCAATAGGTTAAAAAAATATCTTCTTTTGGTTTTTTAGAGAAACTCGTCTGGCTATTGAGTCTTCTGTATCATCATTAGTTTCTCTTTTTTTTCTTTTAAGGTTGAGAATTTTGGTTTTCTTTTTTATGTTTACGCTTTCCTCGTCTTTGTGTTGGTTTGTAGTAATCTTCGTGGGGGGAATTTCTTTTTTGATGTTCTCCTTTTCTTCATCTTTGTATGGATTCGAGGGAAATTCTTCTTTCGCTTTTTCTTCCACCTTAAAAATCTTTTTTCCTTCATCTTTGTATAGATTCCATGGAAGTTCATTTTTCACCAATTCTTCATCTTTAAAAATCTTCTTTTCTGTGTTCCCCTCTTCTTCATCTGTGTATAGATTCCATGGAAGTTCCCTTTTCATTTTTTCTTCCACCTTAAAAATCTTCTTTTCTTCATCTTTGTATAGATTCCATGGAAGTTCATTTTTCATCAATTCTTCATCTTTAAAAATCTTCTTTTCTGTGTTCCCCTCTTCTTCATCTTTGTATAGATTCCATGGAAGTTCCCTTTTCATTTTTTCTTCCACCTTAAAAATCTTCTTTTCTTCATCTTTGTATAGATTTTGGGGAAGTTTGTTTTTCACTCGCTCTTCCATTTCAAAAATCTTCTTTTCTTTGTTTGTTTTTTCTTCCTCCTTGGGTTGGTTTGTAGTAATCTTCACTGGGAGAATTTATGTTTTGATGTTGATACCCCCTCGACTCTGAAACATTTAGATAATTTTCAATGTCTGGAAAAGACAAGAAACTATCAGGTTTCAAATCTGTAGTATTCTCAAAGAGTGGGATATTTTCAAAATCATTATCTATTTCTTTTTTAGATATATGAAATTTATTTATGCAGTATGAACATTGCACTTGAACCATTTTCATTTTGACAAAATCTTGTAATAAGTGATAATGGTGGTGATGATTAAACTAGTCAAGCCCAAGACACAACTAACTAACTCCCCTGAGCTAGTATATATACTGTGATTACACTTACCCCCACCCCCCATCCAAGCCATGAAGCATATAAATAATGGACCGAGATACGATTGGGCCCAGTACAGTTTTAAACCCCAGTTGGTGTTCTGATTCAATAACAGAAAGGTATCAGTATAAAAGAACCCGAAAAGAATGTTTTTTGACGTAAAAAACATAACACAAAAAGATGAATGGGCTTTTTTGCAAGAAAATAGCAAACAAAACCTATCATCGCCATTCAACCCAATTCTTTTCCACGGGGAAAATATGGATACTCTGAAAAACATCATTATAAGCACTATAATGGAAGAAGAGACTTCTAGTCTCTATTTATAGTGCCTTAGAGAAATTCATCTCATTAATATATTAAACGTGAACACTAAACACAATTCAAGAATGAATTCTATACTATACTTTATAGAATCAAAAGCAATAGAGCTAATATCACCAAGAGATGTCGGTTCTCTGTATGGGGTTTTTTCGCATTTATACTCGTACAAACAGTGCCTTTGTAATGAGATTTTATTTCTAACCAACGCTCTTAATGTTTTTCTATTCGCTTTAAAGGCCCAGGTATGTTGTGATTTACAATTAGCTGCGTCTAATCAAATACCAGAAGCCACTATCACAGAAAATGACAAGAACAATTTTAACAAGTTTCTCGAGGCCGGTGATCGTTTTAAGGCCATTCAATATTTGGGTGCTGTTTATAGAAATTTTATGGGCCTAGAAAATAATGAGGATATTTCTTCCGTGTGTCCAGATAATATGAGTACATGGAAGAATAAATTCCTAGAATGGTTCAAACCTATCATAAGTAAGGAAATTTGTAATTTACAAACCGAATCACAAAAATCCACAAGCAAAAGACTTTTGGAATTGTCCATTTGGCATAGGTTCAATTATTTCAAGAGCCGACCATATTTTTCTGGACAATTTACGGCCCTAATTTCAAAAGTGGATTCATTGATGGGTTTTAAATTGGATCCAAAAGCAATGGAATCTATATGTTCAACGTCACTAAAATACTTTGGTAATATCTGCACCACTCGAATAAACCCACAATTTTCTTGGGAAAACGATCACCAATCCATAAGAAATTAAATTTGCACAAATAAACCTTCATGTAAGCCAAAGTTCCTGGATACTTATTGGGAAAATCCAAGTTGGAGGAAAAATCACCATACCACCTTAAATGTTGTTAAAAAAGACGACGCTCATCATCCTCGCCACTAATAACGAAAAAAAACAAAAATGGATATAGTAATATTATAAGATAATAATATTAGTGTTGGGTGTACTACATAGTGTAAAAACGGGCCCACAGCTACAATTAACTCAAATGACACCAAATTATTCGTAGAAACACAATACTGATCAAACGACGAAGATTTGGACCTACAAATCGTGAAAAGGGCAATGTCCAAGCAAAACTTCTAAGAAAAGAAAAGCATTCTACGTTTTTGTGACATTAATGAATTTGAAAGTAATACAAAGTAAAAAAAAAAAAAAAACTGATTGCTGCTACCTTTGAAATTTGGTATTTTCGAAGAACACTTCAAGTGGTTGAAGATAAAAATAGCCAAAAAACACTGATCAAATATGCTGTTACTATAAGTGTAAATTGTTTCTCGTTAAAATATTATTATATAAGATAAATATTTCCAGCGTTGTGTTATTTTACTTATTATTTAATGTCATCGTTTTTTTTTTTTTTTTTTTTAAATAAAATGCTTATGGCTATACACAAGTCTTCATTTATCCATACGGGGCTATTGAAACTGTATCATCCTAGTAATCATATATGAAATCACCCACAATATCTTTTGTTTCTTCCTATTTAAATCGTCATTTTGACTATACCAGTGTGTTTCTAAATCAATTTTATGCTCAAAACCAAAATTTTCTGAAAAAAATGTAGTTAATAGAATTATAGGGGGTAATGGGTTGGTTGATAATGACCATAAATTTTTTTATCCTAGAATCATAAGTTTTTGTAAATTAATATGTTAAAAAGTATAATGCTCAGATTGTACGTTTTTATTTTTTACACCAACAATAAATTTATAACCAATTAACAACTCGAAGAAAAAACGAATTTGTAGTAACATTAATGATCATAAATAAATATATATTAAAGACCATAATAAACCTAACATTTCTCTTTTTAATAAAAAAATATCTCACGAAAAGATTAAGGAAAAACACAAACCCCAAAATGAAAAAAAAAAATGAAAAAAAAATCATATTAATAACGCCAACTTTAATGAAGACGCCGATGATGATTACTATTCTTCCCAGTGCATGAATATTGGTGGCGTGTATGAAATATTGTTCATAGGATTACTGTTTTCGTTTATATTATTTTTTTGGCTTTAGTTATTTTTGACTAACCACACAAAAATATAGAATATTTTTAAGCCAAACTTACAGAAAAATCACTAGAAATTTGTGGGACAAATATTTCATTTATTAGTATATTATAGGCAGTAATATCTTTACTTATTTTCTGACTTGGATTTATTTTTAGATTAATAACATTTAGAATGTTATTCAATGATACACTGGTATTCTTAAAAGAATTAAAATAATCTTATATAAGAGACTTTGTTTGATATATATTATAACTCGAATTTTTCAAAAATAGCACTTGGCCTTTATTTCTACAAATGGGGTATGTTTCGTTGCCAGGATCAAGGGTGATATCATATAATGATTCATTCATTTTTTTTAATAAGAATAATTCATTGTTTTATAAACAAAAGTCGAGTTGATGTATATTTTGTCCCAGACCCGTTATGATTGTCAGAAAAGAAAGATAACCAACCACGCCGATGTGAATACCAACAAACAGACTCAGATATCTACTCAACCGCAAGAATGACGAAATATAAAACTTCATCATATCCAGTTCGTCGTAAATTCATCGAGAAAAAATCTTATCGTTCAACTGCAATGCCTTTCCTTACATTCCTAAATTCTGGTAATAAAAGAAAAATTAGAATTTGGGATAATGTTTACGAATTCTTCAACATAAATCACGTTAAAGGCTGGGAAAATATTCCCAAAGACAATTATATTTTATCATTGGTTGTTGCCGTTGATATTGATAATTTTTATAAACGAAAAAATAGACTCAAACACTCAAAATATAGGTTTACGGCAACTGCCATACAAAGTAAAAAGAAGTTTGAGGACGGTGTTTTAAATCATCGTATAGTTGAAGACAACCACTTGGTGGATGAACTTTACTTACATAAAATTAAACAAACCGGTTTAACAGTATTTGATAATCTTAAAGAAAATAAGGTAATTCAATTCTATTGGAATAAAAGAAAATATGTATTTGAAAATATCAAAATTATTCCAGTTGGATAAACTTTGTATGTTATGAAATAGATGTTTCTTAGAAAATTATTTCGGTTCAATGTTGGTGGTGGCCCAGTCACCAGTCTTCACGCCAGCCTACGAAAGGCAGTCGACTAGATTTAAATGTATTTTATAATACAATATATATCTGCAAATGTAATATTATTTAAAACAAACAATTTCTTGTTCCTAGAATTATTTTTTGAACTAACTGATAACAAAGAAGCTTATTTTCTTTTTAAATCTCAGTTGATTATCAAAGTAAATCATTAACATTTAGGGCCACCAGTATTCCATCTGTAGTATAGATTCTGTTATCGTATCCAACATAAATAGATTTTGTGCAGTGTGTAAGTTTTATGATTGTATAGCCATAAAGAGAAATTTCGCTTATAAGATTTTTGCGTGTATTTAATGCTATATCAATAAATGCATTTTTATTCATTCCGTTTAAGAACCCCATTGGACAATCTTGAAAAATCTCCCTAAATAATTGCCATAGATGGTCAATACTAAATCGCGAAGCATGAGATTCGATCATTTCTTTAATACTATTATGGATGGGGATTTCTGGGTATATTTCATTTATAAAGGTTAAATAGGAAGAATCTTTATTAATGATTGATAAAAAATCCCTGCATTTTATTGTTGTTATGGTTTTATATTGCCAAATGAAATGACATAGTTGTTTAAATTTACAAAATAAATTATATGTTTTTAGAGAACCTTCCTTTAATGCCATGTCATACAAACCACTATGAATTTCGGTAGAATTTAATCCAAATAACGAAAATAAAGTTTGTCGTTCATCGTGGTCAAAATAAACTCGTAGTTTTTGTTGTGAAATTATATTGTATTTTGGGTGAAATAAATGAATTAATTCTGATTGACTAAGTAAAGTCATGGATGGTATTACGTGTAGACAATCACCATCAAAATCTGCATTATTTCCTTCTACGATGGATGTAGATATACCCATACATGGATACTGCCAAGTAGTTTTGACGCTATGAAATGTCATACTTCTCAAATCTAAGGTTGGGTAACGGTGACAGAGAACATATTTAGGGCATCCTAGTCTACAATATATATTATACGGCAAAATACATTCGTGAGCTTCTAGCTGAAATCTGGGAACGATTACAAGTCTGGCGGATCTAACATATCTTCTATTACAACAGATTGTTCTAAATATATTATTTTTTCCTCCACCCCCTCTTGATATTATAGATCCATATTTAGTTTTAATATTTTTTATGTCAACTTTAGGATCAATGAGTTTTTTAAAGAAGGATATAGTTTTATTCATTTCAATAAAATAGGCCATAGGGGGTATGATTTTTTCTTTGTTATTATTATCTGGCACAATTACTTTGATTGAATAGTTTAAGACGTCGGGTTCATGACTCAGTTCGTTTTTTGATTTCTTAGACAAAGAATCGTATAACCATTTTAATTTATTTGATACCTGTAATGGTGATGATGAAGGATATGCCTGATTATTACTGGATTGATATGATTTATTTGTTTGCTGTTGTTGGTATTGCTTTTTAAGATGATGTAAAAATTCTTTATAAAAAGATTGATATGTTATCATGCATTTTTTATTTTGATATCCTAAAATATTGTAAAATGTCATTTTATTAAATTGATAGTTATTAATTTACAATCAATGTTCTTGGTCTTAAATGTATTATAGCAATTGAAACAAGAAATAATTTTCGAGGTAAAACTAGTGTTATTATACTTATCTTTTTTTTACAACACAGGAAGCAATTTGAATATCGGCATCTAGGACATACACTAATTGCAATTTTCATTATTTTTTTCAAACAAGATTTTGTGATAATATTTTTTTTTGTGAATTTCAAAGATTTATATCGATCATGATTATCATATTTTTCATCGGGGGTAATACTATTTTGTGTGTATGAACAATTATTTTTTTTATTAACAATTGTTTCAGCAATTTCGAAATAAGTTTCAATAGATATCGTAGGCATTTTTAAATGATAATGTTTATTATCACCACTAGTTGTGGTTAAACATTTTCCTATAATCACCCCATCTATCACTGCAGATGTGTTTTTTTGGTTTTTTGTTGGGAAATAACCAATTGATGTTTCCTTTATTATATTCCATTGAAATATATAATGAAATATGTATTATGATTGTTTATTCCACCTAATTAAAATGGGCTATATATTAAAAAATATTTTTGATAAAAATAAAAAATGAAGATGAGTCAGAATGTAGTTTATATCATTAATATATTTGTACTGTGTATTCTAGGTATAATGGTTTTATGTCTTCTATATATTTTTTCTCAAATATTATAGTGATGCTAATACTAATAAGTATATTGAAATATTAAAAAAATATGAACGATATTTCATGCCAGCTGAATTTGTTTTAATATTATTATTAGTCATTCTTAATGGTGTATATGTGTTTAAGCCTTACATTAACAATAAAAATGACAACGATACTGTGACTGATATATAAATTTATTTGCTTTATAAAATATTAGATTAAAGGGCCTGAATTCATCAAAGCCGGTTAGAATAAAAAAAACATTATAATGTTCACCGTAACAATATTTATTCACAAAAAAATATATAAACACGTTGTAATAATAAAATTCCATTTTGCTAAAATAATAAAATATTTTAAATATATCAAAATCTTTAAAGCTCAACATTTATTTCATTTATAAGTAAAATGTTATTATAAAAGATCAAAACTTTTTTCTTTACTAGGTGCCATATAATTTGGAATTTCACAATATTTACCAATAAAATTATTTGGACAAGCACATTCAAACGTTCCGAGTCCACGAATATTATGATAATTATTTATTTTGGGAATATGTTCGCCACCATTAAGACAAGCTGACATTATTGAGTTTTCCTTGATATACTTATTTGCACATACACCACAAGAACAAACGGGGATAGTTTTTACATTCTCAAAGTTTATTGGCATACAAGTTTTCGTGCAATCTATATCTTCCTGGCAATGAATTATAGAACTATTACAGTTCACAATTTTTTTTTCTGACGATGATAATGATTTTGGTAACTGAGTAAGAGGCATTCCATCAAAATAAACATTTAAACTTGAATTTTTATTTGAATACAAAAAAAGGCTTTTTATCATTAACACCAATAAAAATTATATAAATATTGAATAATAATATTATGCCCCACAATAAAAAGGAGAGTCTTAACTGTTTCAGCATTTATATCTTTTAAAATAGATACGGTTAATTTGATCATGCTTATTGATGTTACTGGATATGAAAACCATAACCACAATACTTTATGGAAAAAAAAGCGTCTTTGTATTACCGTGTAAAAAATGCATGGATACAGACAAACACGAAGGAACTTTAGAAATGCTTTTGAGATTCAACATCTCTCATAAACTAAAAATAGAACAAGACAATTATGATATTCTATTCAGAAAATACCCATATATTAAATCTAATCTTATTTATCAATCTGATATGGCCAAAGATATAAACGGAATTTGCAATGAGAAGGATTTGGTGGGATTTTTTTACAGATGCGTTTAACTTTGGGGATTGGATTTTATTGGCCAAAATTAAACTTTTATCCTTCAACGCAAACCCATTTTTCAGTTCCTATTTTAAAGGACGGAAATATGTGGCAACTGCTGCTTAAAAAAAATACTGGACTTCAAAGATGAAACTCCCGTTGATATAAATCAATGGAATAATTTTATTCCTAATCCCATTCGATGTTTATTTTGTAATGATTATCCACGAGATTTTTACCCTGGAAATTTTATTGTAAATCAAAATATTTTGTATACGAAAACATTTGTATGGGTTGATAAACGGAAATTACACAAGAGAAAAAAGAAACAAACGATAATAATGTATAGTAAAAATAACAAAATATTAAATTGGCCCTTTTTTAACAAAATATTGTGGAGTCATTAATGAAATGAATACCATAAATACTTCGGGTAACATGGCATTTTTTACCCCGGGTAAGATATTTACTGCCTTTTTTGATATCATCATTTCAAAGTTGTTAAAAATTCGGATTCATAATAATATTGTTGAAAATTTAAAAGATTATTATAAGAAAAAAGGAAAAAAATCAACATTTAAAGCACTAGGCATAGGTGTTAATGATTTGATACAAATGCACCGAATCTGTAAACGAAAAAAGAATTATGACATTATTTTAAGCTGTGATCAGAAAGTTATTATTGTCTCCAGAAAAACTATTAGTACTAGTCCTACTACTACTACTACTACTACTACTACTACTACTACTACTACTACTAATGATAATAATAATAATAATAATGATAATAATAATAATAATAATAATAACAAAAAGAGCATCCAAACATAAAAAACATCATCATCATCATCACCCACCACCAAATAAAAAACCAAAATTATTGTCTATCAATAACACTAGTGGTAGTAAGAATGATTGGTGCTTATCAGCAAATGAAAAAGAAATCGCTTAATGGGCGTCTTGACCAAAACTGGTAATGATTTAAATTCTGCACTAGATAACGAAGAAACCACAGAAGCTATAATAAAGTGGCTTCACTTTCCGAAATCCCCAGTTAATGATACTAAAATTATAAGCAACCTATCACAAACCATAAAAAGAGGAGAAATTGACATTGCTATATCACAGACTAGTATTCTTGATAAAGATTATGTAGTTTTAGATAATGATAAATATACAAATGAATTTGATGATTATAATGCCAAAGGAAATAATATTTCATTTGGGTGGGCGGGAAAAACTGACGAAAGAGAGAATAATAATAATAATAATAATAATAATAATAATAACAATAATAATGCATTTATAAACAACAACAATAATCTTGATGTGCATAGAATTGGGAGATTTACAAGAAACGCCCCCACAAATTCCTTTTACAATATTTGCGGAATAGCTTGTTCACTTCAAAAAGTTTTAACTAAAGATTCTAAAACGAAAAAACCTAAATATATAACTAATAGTGAAATAGGTTTCATTGATCTGATAACTACATCAGACACCCCCAAAAACTATGGATTGATACTGGAATGTGTAATTGATACAGTAATATCAACATATAGTTTAACAGTTGGAGAAAATATGCATAAATTATTACTAAAGTTTTTTTCTGATTGTCAAAAAGTTGATAATCCAGAATATTTGGATGAATTAGATGAAAACTATCAATACATTTGTGCCAACCAAGTGTTATATAAGTTATTTAGGAAAACACCAGAAAATTTATCACACCAACAACTAATGCACATAACATCTCAGTTTGGTGTATTTAATTACTTTCGAATGGTGCAATATGCATTAAAAATAGAAGTTCCTTTTATAGAACATATAGATCAATCAAAAAATATATTTTGGGAGTGTACCAGTTTTGAAGGTAGGTTATTCAAATTGCACAGAGATGGGCTTTTTTATTCACCAACTGAATTTCTATATTTACAGCAAGATATAAAATATTAGTGATACATTTTCAGAGATCATTTACAGAATAGTTTACATTCTCCCTTGGTCTGAGATGAAAATGTCTCGCATTTCAATTGACAAAGTTTTGGTCCTTGAATGAATGGAAAGATCTTCCTTTGAAAATAAAATTCAGCCGTGCTGTAAAAGTTAAAGACTATTATTTTTTCTTCAATTCAAAGTCTTTTTATAATTTTTCTGTTGATAACACTTCGTCTCATCAATGAAACATAAATGATATAATGGCACCCTTTGTCCAGATCAGTTTACTTAAAAGAAAATACCTTACAATGATGATATTAATGATGGGGAAAGTGATGTTAATGATGATGATGGTGATGATGATTATAATGAGGATCAGTAAGTGGAAGAGGAAAAGGAAGATGAGAAGTTGGAGGATGAAAGAGAGGACGAAGAAGGTGAAGAGAAGTAGTCAGCTTTTTTGAAGCGGTTTCCACCATTTATCTTCCTCCTAGAGATGAATCCTCAGCCTGGCCACAAACGGTGTTTTTTAAAGATTATCCTAGATTTACTCATATTAGTTTTCAATTCTATATTTTTTATTTCCCTATTCAATCTTCTATCATCTTTTGTAATTCTTCCTATGATTCCGTAAGCAGAACTACGTTATTTGCAAATCTTAAATTGTTAATATATATATATATATATATATATATATATATATATATATATATATATATATATATATATATATATATATATATATATATATATATATATATATATATATATATATATATATATATATATATATATGTATATATATATATATATATATATATATATATATATATATATATATTTATATATATATATATATATATATATATATATATATATATATACATATATATATATATATATACGTATATATATATATATATATATATATATATATATATATATATATATATATATATATATATATATATATATATATATATATATATATATATATATATATATATATATATATATATATATAAATATTTATGTATATATATATATATATATATATATATATATATATATATATATATATATATATATATATATATATATATATATATATATATATATATTATATATATATATATATATATATATATATATATATATATTATATATATATATATATATATATATATATATATATATATATATATATATATATATATATATATATATATATATACAGAGAGAGAGAGAGAGAGAGAGAGAGAGAGAGAGAGAGAGAGAGAGAGAGAGAGAGAGAGAGAGTAGCTGAAATTAGAAGTGGTATGAGGTTCAGAGATTGTGACTGGAAACAGGAAGCGTAACATAAAATATTAATTAAAAATCAATGGAGAGCTTAAAAATTAAAAAAGAAAATACATGTTAATTCTCACTATTTCTAGCACGCTCTCTTGCCTCTCTCACATCTATCCTCCTATCACCCAGAGCATTCTTCATTTCATCCATCCGCCCAAAGCTCTGCATTCCTCTTGTACTTCTCCCATCAACTATTGCATTCATCATCTTCTTCAGCAGATAGCCACTTTCCATGCTCTCAACATGGGCAAACCACCTCAACACATTCTTATCCACACTACCTGCTAAATAATTTTCTTACACCAGTTCTTACCCTCACTACTTCGTTCCTAACCATATATAATCGAGATACACCAGCCATAATCATCAGACACTTTATCTCAAACAAATTCTATTTCTGTCTTTCCGTTACTTTCATTAACCCCAACTCTAATCCAAACATCATGGTTAGTACTATTGCTTTCTCATACAGAACTCTCTACATTCATGCCTAACCCTCTATTCTTTGCCACCGCCTTCACTACCCCCAACACTTTGCATACTTTATTTACTCTCTGACGTACATCTGCTTCCACTCCACCATTTGCTGCAACAACTCTTCATTCAACATGACATTTAATCTCGCACCACTCTCCCTTCTCGTGCATCTCATAACCGTTCTGTTACTCACATAACCTTCATCTCTCACTTACCCTTCCAAACTCTGTCCCTAATCGACCAAGCATCTCTTCCGAGTCTGCAATCAGTATAGTATCATCCACAAACAACTAATTATTTAGTTCACAATAATGATCACTCTCGTCTATCAGTTTCACTCCTCGACCAAGCACTCGAGCATACTCATCTCTCACCAGTCCATCAATAAACAAATTGAATAACCATGGTGACATCACACATCCCTGTCTCAGCCCCAGTCTCACTAGAAACCACTCGCTCATTTCATTTCCTATCCTAACACACGCTTTAATTCCTATGTAGAAACTCTCTTCAATGTTTGCAACAAACTTCCTCTAAATCTATATAACCTCATCATGCTCCACATCGCTTCCCTATGAACTCTATCACACACACACACACACACACACACACACACACATATATATATATATATATATATATATATATATATATATATATATATATATATATATATATATATATATATATATATATATATATATATATATATATATATATATATATATACATATATATATATAATCTTCAGTAGTAATGTAACCCGTTCATAGAAAAGGCATGGGTGAATCAAATGTTGCAATCCTCTCTATATATTCTGATTGTAGCCTTCTCTATGGTTACGGTTCATTTTCCTTTTACCAATACATGCGCCGAGTAGTCTGTCCTATTCAGTACATTGTCCTCTGTCCTCATACACCTAACAACGCTGAGATTACCAAACAATTCGTTTTGCTCAAGTGGTTAACTACTGCAACATAATTCTTCAGTGGCTACTTTCCTCTTGGTAACGGTAGCAGAAACTCTTTAGCTATGGTATACAGCTCTTCTAGGAGATGACACTCCAAAATTAAACCATTGTTTTTTGGTCTTAAACAGTGCCACAGACACTGTACCATAGTCTTTCACTGTATTGTGGTAGAGTTCTCATGCTTAGGGGTACATTCAGACACACAAGTCTATCTTATTTCTCTTCTTATTGTTTTTTAAAAAAAAATTTTAGTTTATATTTTTGGGCTTGAGCCATGGCATCTTGATGGAAATTCCCTTCGGCAGCGTCCTACTGTATAATATTTCTGTGAGTGATATTACAATAGAATTACCGTCAGATATCACAGGGTTCTTACCGCCGGAACGACTATCCGAAAATATTGTGTCTCAGCAGGGACATATCCAAAAATAACCATTAATATCTGCACCCCCAATTGACTTTTCCTAGTCTAATCAAATAGAGGAAAGGATAAGTGAGGACCCATTACATATTCTCTCTCCCTATAGTGCCCCCGTTCATCTCTGATGCCTCATTCCTTTGTTCACAGCATATCCTACATTTGTTGTTGTTTCGTTGTGCACCTCCCTTTACAGTTTCCTTTAGCTGTAGGTGTTTTTTATCCATTCCGGGAATTCTATTTTGCTTTTACGATGAGGGAGCCGGAGTGCTCCGAGTCTAGCTAGCCTGGAAGTCTTGTTGTTGTACCCGACCGCTCTTGTTTCTCGTGTTCACTTAGTTTATTTTACAAGTTTCATGTAAGCTAGTATTATTTTAGCATTACGATGCTTTTGGCTCTATTTTATGTTTGCATTTACCTTGCATTATTATATTTTATGTTTTTGTTGGTGCATTTCAGTTTCGGACAGCCTAGCCTAGAGAGCGGTAACATTTTAGTTGGAGACGGGCTCGCCAATGCCGTTTAGGTTTTTTTGACTGGACACATTGGCAGTGGCTTTTCCCCTTAGCTGTTTTTTACCTCAGTTATACTAGTTTACTGAGTAATTATGCCTGCCTGTCTTCTATTCTCCGGTATTTTAGACCTTTTAGGTTCTAGGCCGTCGTCCTGCAATCGCTTGTGATTCCCCATGCTAGGTCTGCGCAGTACTTTAGAGTTCCCCTTTGCGAAGGGTGATCTCAATTTGTCGGTATGCTGACTTCCTGTACTGCCATCCCTCTTAGCTTTTAGGATTTCTTGATCGACTTGCTGCCTCCAGGGTTAGCCTAACCCTCGCCGGCAAATACGTTGGTCCGCCATAATACATTGGTTCGTGATTCCTCATGCTGGGTCCGTGTGGTCCATCGGAGCTCCCCTTTGCGAAAGGTGATCTCAATATGTCACTGCGCTGACTTTATTGCGCTGCTGTCTTTTCTCTGACAGCGGGCATTTATTTAGAGGTTTCATTCTTTCCTGGGATTCAGGGGGCAGTGGCCTGAAGTGTCTCGGTCTAGAGACTCTTCCTTGTTCGGGTGACCCTCAGATGGAATCCAGATTTCTTCGTGAGCCTGACTTCTCTGCCGTTGCCTCTGTTCCCAGGATTGTTATGAAACGGTTTGTTAAAGATACTCATATAGTGCATGGGCACACTACCCCATGTCGTTACCTCTCTCTGTGGTTAGCCTTTCCGGGACTGACATTGCATGAATTTTGTTATTTTGCTCTTATGTATTTGCCTTTGTTGTTGGTGGGAGTATGTTCCCTCTGGGATCTGGCCTCCAGAGCCGTCAGCATGCTTCTCCCTGAAGGGTGAGCTGTTAGACTGATGCCGGTGCCGGTACCTAACGGCCTTGTCGTCTCCTAACGCCATACTATCCTATAGTACCTGTACCGGCGATGTGTCGCTACTTACGGCAGTGGCGCTTCTAGCTACACTGCCTTCCTATATGGCATAGTGTTTCTTCGGAAACCATTGCTGTTTGTCTCCACTGCCATAGCACCTGGCGGCATTGTTGTTACAGGCGGTGGGGATAGTATTAGTCTATGGGAATGATCACTATAACGGTGCCTTAGGGCGCATAACACGTTGGCGATAATGCCGTTACCCGAGCAGTAACATTTTAGTTGGAGACGGGCTCGCCGATGCCGTGTAGGTTTTTTGGACTGGACTCGTTGGCAGTGGCTTTTTCTCTTAGGTGTATTTTACCTCAGTTATACTAGTTTACTGAGTAATCATGCCTTCCTGTCTTCGATCCTCCAGTATTTTAAACCGTTTAGGTTCTTGGCCGTCGTGCTGCAATCGATTGTGATTTCCCATCCTAGGTTTGCGCAGTACTTTAGAGTTCCCCTTTGCGAAGGGTGATCTCAATTTTTCGGTACGCTGACTTCCTGTACTGCTCTCCCTCTTAGCCTTTGGGATTTCTCGATCGACTTGCTGCCTCCAAGCTTAGCCTAACCCTTGCTGGCGAATCCGTTGGTCCGCCATATTACATTGGTTTGTGATTCCCCATGCCAGGTCCGTGCAATGCATCGGAGCTCCCCTTTGCGAAAGGTGATCTCAATATGTCACTGCGCTGACTTTATTGTGCTGCTCTATTTCCTCTGACGGCGGGGCATTTATTTAGAGGTTTCATTCTTTCCCGGGATTCAGGGGGTGGTGGCCTGAAGTGTCTCGGTCTAGAGACTCTTCCTTGTTGGGGTAACCCTCGGATGGAATCCAGATTTTTTTTTGAGCCTGACTTCTCTGCCGTTGCCTCTGTTCTCAGGATTGTTATGAAACGGTTTGTTAAAGATACTCGTATAGTGCATGGGCATACTACCCCATGTCATTACCTCTCTCTGTGGTTAGCTTTTCCGGAACTGACATTGCACAAATTTTGTTATTTTGCTGCTCTGTATTTGCATTTAATGTTGGTGGGGGCAGGTTCCCTCTGGGATCTGGCCTCCAGAGCCGTCAGCATGCTTCTCCCTTAGGGGTGAGCTGTTAAAACTGATACCGGTGCAGGTACCTAACTGCCTTGTCGCCTCCTAACGCCATACTATCCAATAGTACCTGTACTGGCGATGCGTTGCTACTTATGGCAGTGGTGCTTCTAGCTACACTGCCTTCCCATATGGCTTAGTGTTTTTTCGGAAAGCATTGCCATTTGTCTCCACCGCCATAGCACCTGGCGGCATTGCCGTTGCTGGCGGTGGGGTTAGTATTAGTCTATGGGAATGATCACTGTACCGGCGCCGTAGGGTGCTTAACATGTTGGCGACAATGCTGTTACCCAAGAGCTGCCGCTACTACCGGCAACGCTGGTACCTTTAGGGCACATTTCTTTCTGTCCTTTTGAGACTGCTTTATATACTATAAAGTGGGTTCTCTACTGACTGTAGGCAACTACAGCTACAGATCAACATAAGGCCTCATCCCTTCCACTCTTGAGGCTTCTTTATGTATGCTGGACATGGGAGTCTCCTTTACAAACGGTCTTCCGTTTCTCGGCATAGAAATAACCACTACACATGGTTATTGGCTTCCCATCAATTTGTCCATTTCCATTTGAGGGTGTGGATTGGATAGATGGTTGATAATTCTATAGGCTAGATCCCTATATTGGGTTCTCCCTAAGTGAGGTTATCAACCTCCATTTATAGTCTTTATGTTGCTATAGACTCTTGCTCATTAATCAATGTGTCAATTGCTTAATCTATTTGTATTACCTGTTCAGTTGCCTTCTAATTAGCTATTTTTTTTTTGGAGATATAGGAGCGATGGTTCTGTCCATGATCATAACCCACCCCCCACCCTCTTTTTCTTTTGAGCCTATAGAAACTATCTTTAAAGAGGCTATTTATTCCAATCTAACGTCCTTAATAGGGGTGTGGACATTTTGTACTTTATCTCATAATTTCTCATCAATTGCAATTACACAAAATTTGGCGATTAATATTCCCTTTATTGGCAGCATAGAATGTTACTAATCCATTCTTTTCAGCCTTTGGTGATTGTTAGAGACCCATGGAATAATTGTACTCTTGTTCTCCTTACAGGCGATGTCTATTACGGAGATGCACTGTAGATTGCAGATTTGCGCCAGGACCGTGAGGCATCCTTGCGGTCACGATACTTGCCACACCCATGCGAAGTGTCGGAAGATGAAGTGTACAGTCTTGTACTAGGATCTGCAGGATTGTAGTGTTTGCAAGGACCTGTATCATTCCGGCTGGATCTCGAAGGATATCTCTGAGGACAACCAGGTGTTCTCCCAGCGATCCCTCCGCACCTGGGTAAGGGGTTCAAGAAGAATGCGGATCCGAAAGCCCTTTACCTCCCCTGTACTGAGTGAAAGGATATCCTCTTCCCCAAGGCAGCACCTGATTCGGTTTTGGGTTACTTTCACCTTAAACCCCTCCCAACCATCCAGCTACAAGTCGATGAGGCATTGGGTGCTATGAGCCTACACTCCGAGAGGATATCTATGGTCTCATCTCTCTCCCTGGGTAGAGAATCGGCTCTCTTTTCTATGGTGGAGTCGGATGAAGAACCCCTCTCTCTGGTAGATGATTCTTACCTGCCGGTGGTGGATGATGCTAGTGTGGGGTCCGTTAAGGATTTAGTGGTATCTGCCACTTCAGCCTCCACTACGACAATGGCCTCCCTGTCTACGGTGACAACTACATCTTCCGTGATGGGAGCGGCTCCGGCTTCTTTTCCCCCACCATCTCCTGCGGAGCTTTTGGAGCCCCTTCAGTTCCTGAGTACATCGGGTACTTCTATGGATCCGACACTTTTGGGTAACATAGAAGCTTTCATGAAGGGGAATCAGCAATATCAGCTGATGATGTTTAAAGCCATGTGCGAAGAGATCTAGGCTTTGAAGAAGCAAGAGGAACCGATTAAGGATAATGTCTTGCCCTCCCAGCTACCTTACTGCACGCAGTAAAATCCCTGGAGGTATGCTGGCCCCGCTGTGCTTTTCGAGGGCATCTTTCACATCAGCGAAGGACTAGGCTCCAGACCAGTAGCTGATCTGGATTTTTACCCAGATATTGACGCTTATCCCTTTTGCTACGTGAGGTTAGCTGAAGGGGTTTCGTTGAGGGATGGCACCATCCCTAAAGAAACGATCCTTCTCGGACACACAAGGGCTCAACACCTGGCAGTGAAATAAAGGAAGACAGCAGGGTGTATTAATACACTGCTTGGATCCTTTGGTAAAATGTTAGCCACTTTTATGGCTCTGAACACGATGGTATTTCCATTGGCTTTGAAGAGCTTTGTGGCTGTGGAGAAAGCCATTCATGACGGTAAGTCTCTCCTAGTGTTGGAAGAGTTCAAACCAGTGTCACTTATCCTCAGGCATGATGCTGACCACTGGGGTGATGTCCAGTTTACTTTCGCCCAGGGTGAACTGGATTAGGATGTAGCCACCCGGCAGATTAATGAGAAACTGCCCAGGATTCCCGAACACCTTCTTGAGGCTAAAAAGGAGACCAGAGAGAGGTTATCAGCTTCAATGTCTCTCCAGTGCTTCAAGGAGATGATGATTGAGAATTTTACGTATGCCTCAGTCTTTTCCTTGTTGAAAAAGACTCATCTTGCCACCTTTATTAAAGATGTTTATGCTTTCTTTCAGACCCATAGAGCCTGTAGAGAACAAGTACTTACTTCAGCTACTATCCGTCATGAGCCGAAACGTCTCATGAATTCTAACATATGGGGAAAAGACCTCTTTCCTCAGAAGTTAGTGAAGGACATTACGGATAAAGCTGTGGCTAAGAATAAGAGCCTGTTCCAGAAGTGGGGGATCTCTTTGAAGAGGAAGTTCACCACTTGGGGAGGACCACAGCCTAAGAGGTCTCGCAAGCCGACCTACCATCGGAAGTCGTTTGCTCAATCCCCCGCTGCCATCCCTCAGACTGTTTTTGCTGTACCTAAGCCTGTGGTGACACAGTCCCCGGCCTTCAACTCAATGTATGAGCAAGGGTTGTCGTCCTTTCGATCTCAGAAGAGAGAAAGAGGGGGCAGAAGCTGCTCTGACAGAGGAGGCAGGTCCAGGGGTCGCGGACATCGAGGCGGCAGAGGAGGAGGGGGTGCACATCCTAAGCACAAACAATGAAGATCTCCCAGTAGGGGGGCGGCTGGCCTTGTTCAAGGACCGTTGGTCATTCAGTCCTTGATCACAGAGCGTCATTTCCAATGGCTTGGGTTGGAAGTGGAAGCGATGGCCACCAAAACTCAGGAGTTTTCTCCAGAAATCAACACCTCATCTGGAACAATATGTACAAGACCTGCTGAAGAAAAGAGTTATCCGTTGCACGAGATCTGTGAGATTTCAAGGTCATTTATTTTGTGTGCCAAAGAAAGATACGAACACACCTCAAAGTATTCTTGACTTATCCCGTCTAAACCTATTCGTTCAGTGCGACAGGTTCCGGATGCTGACTATTTCGCAGATACAAACCTTACTACCCCGGGAGGCTTTCACAGTCTCTATAGATCTTACTGACACTTATTGGCATCTCCCAATAGGTCGACACTTCTCCCCCTACCTTGGATTCAGCCTGGAGAGAGAGGGCTATCTATTCAGAGCTATGCCATTCGGGCTCAACATGGCCCCGAGAATTTTTACGAAGATTATCGATGCTGTCGCTCAGTAACTTCGAGAAAAAGGCCTGCAAGTAGCGGCGTACCTGGACGACTAGCTAGTGTGGTCTCCCTTGGCACCGTAGTGCTCGGAAACAGCCACTCGAGTTGTATGGTTCCTTCAGTCTCTCGGATTTCAGATTAACTTTAACAAATCAAGACTGACCCCAGCTCAAGACTTCCAGAGGTTGGAGATTCATAGGAACCTCAAGTGTCATTCCTTATCTATTCCTCCCTCCAAAAGGTAGGAAATAGCGAAGTCAGTCAGGTCTCTAATGAAGTCGGGGTGATCACCAGGCGATGCTAGGAGAGGGTTTTAGGATATTTGCAATTCACCTCAGTAATGAACCCTGTCCTCGAGGATGCTGGCAGAGTTTGGAAATGGAGCGCTCCAAAGCTCTTCACGACCATCAGAAGAAAACCCGGGTTTTACTCCGAAGACAACCTCGACCGTGGTCCAATGCCAAAAGTCTGTCACAGAATGTACCGTTACGCTTTACTACTCCGGTAGTGATACTTCATATGGACGAAGCGTTGGATGGTTGAGGGGGGTTGGGGGGTGGGGGAGGTTCATACCCGACTCAAGAAAGTGCAAGGCAGTTGGTTGCAGAAATTTCAACAATTCCACATCAATATTCTGGAGGCTATGGCAGTCTTCTTGTCCCTCAAGAAATTACGCTTGAAGAAGAACATTCATATTCCTCTAGTCCTCGACAGCAAAGTGATAGTCTATTGCATCAACAGATTAGGGTCGAGCTCTCCCCAAAGGAATCACGTATTGTTAGCCATCTTTACGTTGGCTCAGAAGAAAGATTGGCACCTGTCAGCATCCCACCTTCACAGAGTAAGAAATGTGATGGCTGATTCCCTCTTTTGGACAAAACCTCTAGAGACAGGGTTGTCTCTCGATGACAAATCATTCTTTTCCGTGCAGGATCAAATCCCTGGACTTCAAGTGGATCTGTTTGTGACGAGTCTCAACAAGAAACTTCCCTGCTATGTAGCACAAAATGTGGATCAAGCAGCAGTGAGCATGGACGCGATGTCCCTGGATTGGAATCGTTGGATGAGGATTTACCTGTTTCCACCCTTCAACCTCCTCATGAAGGTTCTGGACAAGCTTTGGTCTTTCAGGGGGACAGCGGAGCCGGTGGCTCCTCTGAGGCCAAAGAGCAACTGGTTTCCCATGGTCACAGAATTGAATCCAAAGTGGGTGCCGTTGCCCAACCCGATTCTGTTTCAGGAGGTATAGTGAAAGATTGTCTATGCATCATTATGGAGAACAAACAGCCTTCATCTCATGATTTTTTTTGCCTTAGCTCTGGAAAAGAAGTTCCAAATTACACGTAATAAGTTGGAGTTTACAGAAAACTATAAGACGTCTACCACATGGAAGAAATGGGTCAAATACATCAAGGACAAGAATCTAAGTTCGTTTACTATGGATTTTTATTTAGGTTTCCTGATTGGGTATGGTTGGAATGTATTATTTGGTACAAATACATCTTTTGTATAAAACTAATGTTGTTTATTTATTATTCTCTGCACTGATACTTGTAAATAAAAGACTGTGAACTTTTACATGCCTTTTATTTTAAGTCCTTTTATTAATTTAGTGGCACTAAAGTTAGCTTGCCTCTTTATTTTCATCCTTCCTGAACATGCTTGTTTTAAACATATTGATGAGTATTTGTTCGATACATTTTACCTAAGATGACTCCTTCAGTTTTGGGTTCTCTAAGGATCTCAACACTGAAATCAGATCTTTTTCCCATTGTGAAGGGCGGTTCTTTGGCCCTTTTTTACCTCCCTGACAGGCTATCATACATGTCAATAAAGCTTCTTTATTGTGCTGAAATAAATTTTTGAGATTGATACCTATGCTTTGACGGAGTAATCCGGTTGGCGCATTTCGGTATTGGAACCTCTCTTTAAGGCCTCTTACCGAGTAATAGGAATTCTCTGGTACATTTCCATCAGGACGACATGCTTGAGCATAAAAAACGGATTTTGACGTAGGAAAAATCTTTTTTTGGGTGAGATAGCCATGTCGTTCTGATGGCCCACCCGTTACGTTGTCCTTCCCTGATTCCTCGTAGGATGCTCTTTTTTCACGGTAGTTACCCTGCTATGTGGAATGAGGCATCAGAGAAAAATAGGGGCACTATAGGGAGAGAGGATATGTAACGGCTCCTCAATTATCCTTCCCCCTAGTTGACTAAACTGGGAAAAGTCTATTGGGTTGCAGATATCTATGGTTATCTTCGGATACATCCCTGATTATATACTATATCTTTAGATAGTCGTTCCCGGGGTAAGAATCATGTGATACCTGATGGTAATTCTCTTGTAATATCACTCGAAGAAATATTATACAGGAGGATGCTGCCAAAAGAACTTCTATCAGGGTGACAGGGCTATCTCACGCAAAAATTGATTAATCCTATGTCAAAATTCGTTATATGAAATATGTATTTTAATGCTGTTACTGTTCTTAAAATATCTTATTTTAATTGTGGATTACTTTTCTTGTAGGTTCCTTATTTCCTTTCTTTACAGGGATATTTTTTCTGTTGGATCCCTCGAGCTTATGTCATTCTGCTTTTCCAACTAAGGTTATAGCTTAGCAAGTAATAAAAATTTTAATAATAATAACCAAGGCACTACCCAAAATTTCTTGGGCTAGTTGACATAAAAAAAGAACATGAGAGCACTTTTTTCTCTTTCCTAGGCAGATGAAGGATTCAGCTGAGTATGGCTCGTGCTGCTAGTGTACCCCAGTCTGGCCTTCCCTGTTATACACCACAAATGAAGCTTCATGTGCTGAATCCCCTACTGCTAATACTGCAGTGGTCAACAAGGCGACCATAGGAAACAGCAGGGCCTACCAGAACTGCATAGAAATCGCTCACCATTCATTTCTGTTTCTAGCAAGCTCTTTGGCCTGTCTCACATCTATCCTTCTATCACTCCATCCTTCCACCCAAAACTTGGCCTTTATCTTGTACTTCTCCCATGAACTCTTGTATTCATCACTTCTCTATATGTCCAAAAACCTTAACACATTCATATCCACTCTAGCTGCTAAATTATTTTTAACACTCGTTCTCACCCTCAGTACTTCGCTCCTATCCCTTTGTAATCAAGATACACTAGCCATATTACTCCTGAACAATTTCTATCTCTCAGTCACTTTCATTCCCAATATCTCTGATCCTCACATCAAAGTTGATACAATCACTATCTTATACAGAACTCTCTTTACATTCATTCTTAACACTCTATTCTCTACCACACCCTTCACTGGCAACAACTATTTACATCCTTCATTCACTCTCTGAGGCACATCTGCTTACAATCCACTATTTGCAGCAACAACAGACCATAAGTACTTAAACAGATCTACTTCTTCAAGTAATTTTCCATTCAAAATGGAATTCAACTTAGCACAATTATTCTTTATTGTGTATTTCATAAGCTTACTCTTACCAATATTAACTTCGAAATTCTGTCACTAATTGATGAAGCTTCTCCTCTGAGTCCGTAATCAATACATTATCATCCAAGAACTCATTTACCTCCTACTCATGATCCCTCTCGTCTATCAGTTTGAAACCTTGATCAATCACTCGAGCATTTTAGTCCGTGAGCCA
This sequence comes from Palaemon carinicauda, assembly GCF_036898095.1. NCBI lineage: Eukaryota > Metazoa > Arthropoda > Malacostraca > Decapoda > Palaemonidae > Palaemon > Palaemon carinicauda. The sequence continues at coordinate 2,110,112 of NC_090754.1, read as the reverse complement.
GTACCCTGATTTTGACCAATCGGTACCATCTGGGGGCACCAAACATTTTTTATATTTTCTGATAGCTATATGTATCTGCAACACAATGCAGCATGATGGACATGTGTGACTCACAGCTTAAGGTCAATAGAGCCGTTAATTTGTGGGTGGGGTCTAAACATTAAAACTTCATATTTCCGACCGCAATAACAGACAACTTTACTCTTGTGCAACAAAATACTCATGGGTATTTATTCAGATACACAAACCTGAAAGCTTTATGTTTAATTTGCATCTTATAAGTTGTTACATATGCATTGGAACCTTTTTAGATCGTCCATTACAGTATCTGATAACAAAAATGACAACAATAAACCATTATATGAAAATGAAAATAAAGTGGAAACATCATACATAATCAACATTAATTAAATTTTCCAGATACCTGTATAAGCCTATACAAGAATGCTACCATTTATGCAAAATCAGTCAATACCCAGCAGTGTATGACTACATTGTATTATACATAAAAGGAAACTTTAAACGTTTATTGGGTTTCAATGTCGCTGTCACTATCTGATCCACCTTCTTGCATATCACCAACATCGTCATCCTTCATGTTTTTGCAATCCTGCAGGATACAGGCCTAAGTACAGGGCAGTCCATTAACAATACACTGGCAGGATGGCAGCTTGGATGGCTTCTTGCATTTGCAGGAGAGGAACTCCAGGACTACATTCAGAGCTGGTGCTCCTGTCATCCAATTTATCTGCAGTTCTCCAACGTCACCCAACGACAAACCTTTGCACTCCAGTGGGCTTGGCACTTTTGGATTGTCTCTCTCATATGTCTGACGTCTCCAACGTGGTATTCTTCAAGCCAGGGATAGAATCCTGTCCAAGCCAGTCTCAATAGTGTTACATATACGAGTTTGCAGAAACGGACACCTCGATTGTAGTGCCGTCCTTCAAGCACAGAGGTGATCGAACCTTCAACTATTATACCTGATTCCAAAGCGAGATTTCTCAAGCCAGCAGATGCGAACCTCGTCCCAATGATCAACAGAAGATTACATAAGGTATGGAATGCCAATATGTGGATTACAACCTTTTTGAACAGTTCACTGTTCTTCCATTTGATTTCCATTGCTTTTGCATATAGAGCTTGTTCGAATACACAGACGATCTCCTCCAAGTGTAGTTCTGCCTTTATCTTCATGATCGGAAGCATCACTTGTTGAACAGTTGACAGTTGTGTGGCCGGGGCGTTGATCGTCGGGAGATAGCCTACAGTGTCTCTTTGGATACTTTTGTTGTCACTTGTCTTCACAATGAAACCTCTCCAAGAATTTACTGACTGATCATTAGTGTCTGAGAGAAGAGTAAGAGATCATATTAAGTTTCTTTGCATCCCAAAATCCTGCACGTTTTGAAGATCCATGTCCTGTGGTTTCATGACTGATGGACTACCTAGTGGAATTGGAATTACACTTCGCTTTTTCTTGGTCAAAAGCTGAGGCGCAGTTTCTGGGGGTTTTGCTGTGTGAACCTGTGGCTGTATGATAATCCCATTCACTCTATGTGATGTGCCCCCACCACTCAAAGTTTCTTCAACCCTATCAATGTTGTCGAAAGCAAGTGAAGTAGGAATATGAGGATGAAAAGATGATGGGAGGACTATGCCTTGGTCTGCTTCTTCCCTTTGCCTCTGAAGACAGAGTGCAGTATCTGTCTCTTCCAACTTCGAATAGGAAATTCCATGACCAAGGCGATTGAGCATCTTGATAAGTTCAACATTTCCTGTGAGTGATTTTACACCCCAAGGAAGCAATATGTGTTTGGCAGGAACGACATTCCCTCTGCTGACAGCATAAATACAATCCTGGCCTATCGAATGGACAACACGTTCCATTTTCATAATTAATTCTTTTGTCTCACCATGAAGCAGAATCTTTAGGAACATCTCTAGAGATTTTGGTAGTTCGGTATAATCAGAATTCAGTTCAGCAGGATATGGAGGCCAAGGCTTTGGTTTGATCTTCTTGATCTGCCCTCTCAAGTGGTTTGCAGAAAGTTTGATAATGTTGTCAATATTTTCGGAGTATTTTATTTCAAGCATTTGTTCTTCAGTCTTCACCATAGCTACCACTACTTGGTCTAAGGGAAGATTATCTGGATATACCAGAAGTTTTCCTTTGTCATCATGGACAAAATGAACCGACTCCTTGAATTCACATTCTAGTTTCCGACGAAGGAGTTTCTTAGTATGAGGTCTTACATCATTGATGCCACATGTCTGTGTGTAGCGGACTAACTTTACAGTAAGCTATGTCATTCTTAGGACTGTTGGTTTTGGAAATAATGTGTCTTTCACATACTGGAATAGTAGACCGTAAGACTGCTGTTATGCTGCTTGATAAGCTTCATCATCTTTGTCAGAAGCCACTGGTGTTTTCTCTTTCTCTCCCCGGGTGTACTTACGATAACATGATTTATGGTAATAGGCCTCGGCAGCAACCAAATCTCTGGCTGTGATTGCCAGTATTCTATGGTCCAGTTTATTCTGACCCACTCTCCGAATTGTTTCATCTGACCTGAGTTCCCTGGATTGGAATAGTGTCTCTCTGGTATTTGAACCAGGCATATATTTGCTTTCTTTCTCACAGAAGATGCAGATATGGCCTAGGACACGAGATGTTGTTGCTGGACAACGGGAGGATCTCCTTTCGTTTGAACATTGTGGCTCAGAGTCGGGTTCTTTGTTCAACTGCTGAAGTGTTTTCTTGTGTGTAAACTTAGACCTACAGTCTCTATGGTAGAACAGCTTTTCACCATACTCATGTTTTTCGAGAGTTAAGATAGGATCAAAATTCCTTATTCTGGCTGCGTCAACTAAAGTACAAATAGACTGGTCATCTCTGGACTTTGTCAAATATGTTTCAGAAGTTTGTTTGGAACAAATAATGCAAGTCCTCTCTATTGATGATAGCACTTTTTGTCTTTTTGCTGGTGATTCCATTGAGCATCTTCTTACAGTCCCACTATCATCTGAAGAAATATAATTAGATGTAGAAGAACGTTCTGTGAAGTAGCATTGTCGTTTCGAAGAAACAAATGTTTTTCATAGACTACATATGAACTGTACATATTAACCTGTAATTAATAAATTATCAATTAAATCTATTTCATCCATTCATGTAAGAATATCAAACACGAATAACACATTTTCAAATGAAATTATCTTTTTATTCAGCACCCACAAGCAGTTGTGTGTTGGAACATTTAGTGATAAAATCGTATTTTTTTCGTTTTTTTTACATAAAAACTTAACTGTCATAAAAATCTTAAGCTGTGAGATTGAAAAGTCTATCATGCATTTTTGTTAATGGTATGGGTTGGCAATCAATAAAAAATAAGTTTCGTTTGGTGCCCCCAGATGGTACCGACTTCTCATCTGGCTCATGGACTATTTACTTCTCTAAGAACTCATAGATAAAACAACTGAAAAACCTCGGCAGCATCACACATCCATATCTCAGCCCTACTCTTACTGGAAACCATTCACACACTTTATATCCTATCCTAATCCAAACACACGCTTGACTGCCTATGCAAAAACTCTTCCCTACTTACAACAACCTTACACCAACTCTATATAACACAACCATTTCCACATCGCCTCACTATGAACGCTATCATAACCTTTCTCTTGATCCATAAATACCATATACACTTCCCTGCCTTTTGCTGGACATTTCTCACTTATCTCCCTAACTATGCACATCTGATTCATACATCAACTACCTCTCCTAAAACCACCCTATACTTCTAGGATTGCATCCCCAGATTTATCCTTAATCCTAATAATTGACACTACCAAACACTTTTTCAACCACAATCAATGAACTAATACCTCTTACAACACAACACACATGCACATATCCCTTACCTTTTTATCGCGGAACAATACTTGCCCATACCCTGCCCACTGGTACCATTAACAACATAAAGCATTTATTAACCATCTCACCAACCATTCAAGTACAATCACACCCCTTTCCTTTAACATATAACACCTCGCACCATTCATAACAGATGCTTTTCTTGCTCTCGTTTCATCTATTGCTCTGTTCACTTCCTCTTTTGTAATCTCTCTATCTCATTTTCTTCTCCTATTGCTGGCAACTCAACACCTGCAACAGCCATTATATCTGCCTCTCTAGTATCCTCAACATTAAGCAACCTTTCAAAATGAACAGCCCACCTTTTCTTTGGTACTCTCCTTTCAATAACTATAAATTTTCATCTTTTAATGTCTCTTCACTTCTTGATCTAACCCTGCTTACTATCTTCAATTCTCTCCAAAATTCTTATTCCCTTCAAATGAGGGACCCAATCCCAGACCCCACCTACAATAAGCCACCCGCTTTGCTTCAGCAACCTTATTTTTTACTACACATTTTTCTCTGTATATCTTTCATACTTCTCTAAACTATTACTCATCAACCACTATTCAAATGCCCTCTTTTTCCTTTCCCCTTTTATCTTCGCTCCTTCATTGCACCAATCACTACCATTCCTTATACAGTCTTCAACAATATTCTTGTCACCTACGTCACTCACTTGCAATCCCTCAAATTTCTTTACTTCACTCATTTCCAATCTTCCATTAGATTGATCACCAGTTTCTCTTCCTTTTACCGTGTCATATACCACTTCTAACCTTTCTTGACATTCACTTATTACCCGGTGTTTTCACCTCTTAAATCTTTTCTACTCACCTTTTATACTAACCCCCTCCCACTCTATTTCCCCACTCACTTGCTAGAACTAATTTTCCTTCAACAAAAAAGGGATGAGAAATACCATTAACCATACTCCTAAACACGTGGACATCTTTCAATCTCCCAAACATCCTTTTTGTTATCAACAAATAATCTATTAATACCCTTTCTACCACTCTTTCATCTGCCACTTTTACCCATGTATACTTTCTATCTTCTTGGCCTCTAAGTACTAACAAAAGCCGAACATTCCCTACCCAGCCTACCCTCTCCCACATTAACCATTCCACTATATCATTTGTCATCCATTTACCCAGCAATAAAGCTACAACCTTTTTTGCTCTACCATTTGAATCCCAGATGTTTTACCAGTCACTTCACCAAACATCACTTCACATGTCCCTTTCATCTTTATCACACAAGGTCAATATATTCATCCTTTTATTCGAAAACATACTTCCAATCTCACATCTTTTACTCTATCGTACTGCATCCACACACATTTAGACACCCTAAAAATAGGATATGGGAAGCAGTCACTCTGCCCTAGCTTCACATTTTTGATATATCACAGAAATGAAAATACAGGAGAGGGTGTTCCCAGTCCCCTCATCCCGTCCCTTTTAGTCACGTCTTATTACACTCACGGATACCTTGTCAGTATTCTATTTGGGGTCATGTCTCAACGGCCACAGGAGGCATAATAACAACTACATAAAGATAGGGATATTATTCTGATAGTGAAATAAGCTAGACAGGGAGGATTATTCAGAGCGTGCTTAGAAGTTTTTATAAGGGAATCAGCCAGTCAATGCCAATTTTCAAGGACAGGACATTGAAATCCTTACCACTTGGGACATCTCGAAACTTTTATGATTTTCACTTCTGACATTCAGTTTTGTGATGCTAGTGCGATTTATATAAACACTAAATTAAAAGTTTTTTTTATAGTAATTTATGTTGCCAAATATGATTTTTTCATTTTGGTAAGAAACTATATGACAGGGAAAAAGGCAGAAAACAATCAAAAAATGAAAAAAAAGGGGACGTCATTTCACTGTCCCAAAATGCCTTTCTCAGTTGTGTAACAAATTTCAATGCTAAGCTTCAAAATTAAAGAAGATAGAATTCCAAGATCAATAGGTATTGTTTTGAGAGATCCTACGTCCGTTCATAGTTATTTTATTATTTTTTTTTCCGTTTTACGAAGACAATAGGCTATTAGTAAATCATAATTTTTTATGATCTTTTATTCATTTTCGGTTATTATTACATTAAAGCTACGCTTTCTAAGAATATTAAAGCGAGTTTATTCTTTTGTATGTTAGCGAGGTGTTTTCATTGTCTTCACCATTTTATCATTAAGAATTCTTGCCGAAACATAGAAAAACAGAAGTAAAAACTAATAAAAGTTAAAGCTTCAAACCCAGAGGTTATGCATATTTACAAAAACCTTTGAATTTTGTATTCCTTCTTGTGTATAAATAAACAAAACTTTGATGATCATCATTAGTGAATCATAAATCAAGATATCTTTACAAAATTCTTGATCTTTAGGATCCTAGCTCTTCAACAAATTATCCTCTCTCTCTCTCTCTCTCTCTCTCTCTCTCTCTCTCTCTCTCTCTCTCTCTCTCTCTCTCTCTCTCTCTCTCTCTCTCTCTCTCTCTCTCTCTCTCTCTCTCTCTCTCTCTCACTAACTCCGCTAGTATCACCGATATTATACGAATATTCGAGACTTTTCCTCTTCTGTATATTAGCGAGTTTTCTTTATTTAATTTTCATGTTTAACATAATGAAATTATTACGAAAACAAAGAAAAACAGACGTAAAACAAGGGAAATGTCAGTGGCAAAATCAAATGTGTACTCCACCCTAGGGTTTCAGCTCGCCCTGAAGTGAAGTGACTAAGTACTAGTAAGGTTTAAGCACTAAGCACGTCTGTCTTCAAAACTCAAGGAATATCTAGAGATGCCATTGTTCCTAATTTGGTTGATACTATAATGTAATATTAATGAAAACTTAAGATAATAGAAAAAAATACTGCATTTCCTTGTAAGGATCAACAGTCTTGGCCTATCCGGTTACTTTTGCTTCCTTTGACATGACTATGAGAGTAAGAAATTTTAGTGAGATATTTCGTTTACGCATTCTCCATCACCACACGAAGCTCCTTTATTTTTTATTTTTATTTTTTTTTTATTTTACGTCTTTTTCACTACACCCCTGTATATTGGCTTATGAGCTCACCCCCATAAGAATTTAGTTGTTCCGTAACTGGAATAAAAACCTACACTATTTATTTAGGGGTAGCCTATAACATTCTATGAAGCTGAAATAATAAGCCATTAAATTTTGCAAGAGTTAAGTACCTATACCGGTAATTAGCGGGTGTAGGGAGGGGGAAGCTTGCTACCGCTCCCACTCACATACCGGCGATTTCGCTGACTTACATACCGGCGATTTCGCTGACTTTTGGCTCGTATTGAGACCGATTGTAACCGCTATTTCTCCTCGCCCATTTTGGACTGCCATTAATTCTTGTTTTTAACTTACTTTTTTTCTTTTATATATATATATATATATATATATATATATATATATATATATATATATATATATGAAAACTTTCTTAATGTTTATATATACACATATATAGAAATATTGCAAGTGTTCTTTTCTGTGTTTGTGCTGTGCGTGTGATGATTTACGACAGGGTCTCAACACATGCGCAAGGCCGGGAACCTTCCCCTCCAACATCACCCCCCTTGTTTACCGGACATCCTGTCGGCGGATAAGTTATCGTTGACCCGGCTTGCGCCACAGGGAAATCGTCTTCGCCTTTCCCTCTTCCACGGGGATCATATGGGTTATTGAGGGAAAGGAGTGTGGCCTTTCACAGATTGACTTCTGTCCCTCTCTTCTCAAGGCCGTTCACTTTTCATGGGCTTCTGACAGTATACTAATGGGGGGAGTACCGCTCCCGTTCGCGGGTTAGGTTGTGCTTCCGATTGTTATTTTAAAAAAATTATAATTGTTTGTAATTCAACTTTTCAGCTTTTTCTCCATGGGGAACACTCACCTTCAGAGGATCAGTGGTTCTTCCTATTAGTAAAGAATTTGAGCACATTTAAATTATTATAATTCTTGTTTTATTACAGTAACTTTCCGCTCCCTTTTTCTCGTTGATGTCAATCGGGGAAGGGTGGGCAAAGTTCTTATTTTATGTTTGTTCCTACGGTGGTCTCCTTTTCCTTTGCGGACTAGGTGTTCCTCCCGAGGGAGTTTCTCGTTACATAACTAATTACATTTTTTTTTTCAGTTAGCAATGCAGTTCTTCTTTGTTCGACCGAGAGAGCCGACAAAATAGAGCTGTTTTGTTCATGGCTGGGGAATCTGCTGTCATTTCCGACCCTCACAGGATGTCATCATGGGCGTCATCCCTTCTCTTAGAAGTACGCCCGTGGTAGCACCTGATCAGCACTTCACCTTCGAGGAACTAGCTTCGGCTACGCTTCCTCAGAAATAGCTCTTGCCAGATCCTCTTAGAGCGCTACAAGGATGTTCGCCTACAGGGGTTGGAGTACTTTCACTTTCGAGGGAGAGTTTTCCTCCACATATGTAGGGTTATTTCTCCATTATGAGAAAGAACTTCCCTGCATCCTCTTTATCACTTCATCAATTCCAACCGCTGTTGCTATCTTCGCCTAGACTATGCTTCCCCCTTGCCTAGTTTCTCTTCCTTTGGGGGGCGGGGCATAGTCTTCGGCTAGTCTCTCCTACAAAGTGATTACCTCTCTTATTCGCGAGAGGAGCTACTCATAGAGACTCCTCATTGGAGGATTCCTACTGCTGAAGGTCAGCTTGCTGATCCACTGACCGTTGTGGGCGTCATCTATTCTTAAACATTCTCTATATGAAGCTGCGGCTAGTCCTTGGACATCGGTCCTGGAATCTTCAGTGGATCGTTCGCGATCTTAAAATGTGGATGTTTTCCCTTCCAAAGCGCACATCCCAGTTCCTGATCGTTCTACCAACTGACTTACCATCACCGTTCCTGTCCCCAGCGCAGCCTCCTGAGGCCCTAATATATATCTATCTATCTATCTATCTATCTATCTATATATATATATATATATATATATATATATATATATATATATATATATATATATATATATATATATATATATATATATACAGGGTTCGATTCCCGGCCGGTCACAAGCTCTTGTCTTTGAGTGATTTCGCCTGAGGCTCTGATCCCGAAGTCGTTAAGAGAACCCAGACATTAATGTATCAAAAATATATATGGCTTATTTGGATATACAGTATATATATATATATATATATATATATATATATATATATATATATATATATATATATATATATATATATATATATATATATATATATATATATATATATATATATATATATATATATATATATATATGTATACGTATATATATATATATATATATATATATATATATATATATATATATATATATATATATATATATATTTACATATATATATAAATAAATAAATATATATATATATATATATATATATATATATATATATAAATATATATATATATATACAGAATATATATATATATATATATATATATATATATATATATATATATATATATATACAGAATATATATATATATATATATATATATATATATATATATATATATACAGTATATATATATATATATATATATATATATATATATATATGTATATATATATATATATATATATATATATATATATATATATATATATATATATATATATATATATATATATATATATATATATATACATATATATATAAATATATATATATATATATATATATATATATATATATATATATATATATATATATATATATATATATATATATATATATATATATATATATATATATATATATATATATATATATATGCTTATAAGTCACTAAATAGCGCGTGACAATATATTCAGCCAAGGCCACAGGAAAAATAAAAGAAGGTATACCGAGCGCTTTCGTGTTATTTCAACACATTTTCGAGGTACATATATATATATATAACATATATATATATATATATATATATATATATATATATATATTTATATATATATATATGCATATAAATATATACATATATCTATACCTATATATATATATATACATATATATATATATATATATATATATATATATATATATATATATATATATATATGTATATATATATATATATATACATATATATATATATATATATATATATATATATATATATATAGATATATATATATATATATATATATATATATATATATATATATATATATATATATGTGAAGATGTCTTTGATTTAGTTAGCAATAACTTCTTAATTAGTCTAGTATCTTACCTCTTCCTTTAGTTTAATATCAATTGAATTTCTCTCAGGAGTTTACATAAGCAAAGTTTCGTGGGTGAGGGATACGAATGCTGGTTTCTTTCTTTACTAGACATAAAAAGGGGTTTGAACAGGCACTTACAAGCAGTCAAAAACAAAAGCGTGGTTTCTACATTAACACTTAGTGACGAATTCAGACGTCTTGACACTGGCTGGAGAATTTGGTGAATCCTGGTTTAGTTAGGCCTAAACGTCATCTATAGGCCTACTGTCGTCGCTGAAGTATAAGCCTTCGTCAGGTGTTGGGAAGGCTGGCGCGAAGTTCTAGACACGCCTTGGTCACTCGGGGACGTCACGCCTCTCGGTCGCTCTGGGACGTCTCGCCAAACGCACTCACAGACACTCAGGTGCGGGCGTAGTAACTTTGTTCGTCGTCCTTCGTTCTCAGGGGTAATTGTTCCCCTGTAATTTCGCGGCTGCTTTAGTATTCTACGTAATCGCCGTCCCTCAATTTGGTATAGGCAGCCGCCATGTGTTGTCGTCAAGGAGACCCGGCAGGTTAAGTAGGTCGTTAGACCTATTATACAGAGTGACTACTAGGAAGAGAGCGAGATGCCGTCTTCTCGTTGCTTATATATGGTCGTCCTGGGCGTGTCAAGCTATCCTTAATCACGTGACTTTTTCCCGGCTTCCACGTCTCATTCGTCTATGTTCCGTTCGACATTCAAGAACGGATCCTGTCGTTTGGGGGGGTTGTTTACGGGAAAGAACCCTGGAGTCAGCGAAATTAGTTGAAAACATCCTACCTAACTCCCGTTCACTCTCCTGTCTCTCCACAACTCTTTCTATATCTTTACAATTACTACTAACTGCATTTGTCTCCCCATTCCTTATTAATTAACAAAACCCACAAATAAAGACATCAATAACATACATAAACCTTCTGCATATGAAACTTACTCAAAAATAAGCATCTGTCTGACACCACTCGGCCAGCTACTAGGATTCTTATAGAATCCTCACATACAACAAAACAACAAACCTATTCTTTAGGTTTCCCAGTAATAACTAGCAGCAACTCATTAATCCTTTCCAATTTTCTGAAAACCAAATACTTCACCACATTATATGTTACCACAGTAATAAGCACAATCAAAAACACATTACACATAGTCAGAAATGGTGCAACATCTTTCTTGTAAAACAGAACATAATCATTATCAAGTGGCATTGCCACATTTTCTACCACTGTTAATTTGTCTAGCTGAAAATGATTAATCTTGTTCTCGTAACTCTTTGCAATGGAAGATTGATTTAACTCATAATGCAAAAACACACTTGGTACATAATAGAGATAATCATTTATCACTACTGAGCAAGAATCTGCAAATGACTTCAAGTTTCCTAACTGAAATGTTTGAGTCTTCCCATCACAAGTAACTTCTGCATTTTTAGTACTTTGTACATAAACAAAAATCTCATTACCTAAATGTAATGCCCTGTATGGCAAAGCAAAGGTTTCAAATTTACACTCTCTCATCAACTCATAATTCTCAAAGAAAATACCTTGGATACACGGAAAATTGCTCATAGGTTGTTTAATTTGCACAAAATTGCACATGGATTGACTTTCACTTATCAACACACACTGTTCTAAATCACCTTCTTCTAAAATAATCATCAACAACTTGTTCTTATCCAATGCTAGACGAACCTTCGGATGGTTCCAAATTATTGTTGCATTTCCTATCTTAACTGGGAAAGGATGTATTGTATATAGGTCAAACAAATTCATACCCTTGAAGGGGATCAATACCAACAAATACCCTTTTGTTACTTTCACAGTTGACATTGTGTAATACCAAAATATATCTTCTAGCAAAGGCTTGGAATGGCTATTTACCATACACCAATCGATAATTTCTTTCAAAGTTTTTGGAGAAATGATAGCAGGGCTGAGTATTCCCTTTTGTGCATTTATTAGTCCGTTCACAGATTCCTTGTGATCACCAATCTCGATTTCTACTTCATGAATCAACTTAAACACTTGTTCTACGTCATCTATTTTATTAGAAACATTCACGTTAACTTGATTAATAAATTCCACCATCTTTTTTATGTTCTCTACATTCTTATTATTATTTTCTATTAGAGTACTTATAAGATTACCCTTCTGATTAGCCCATTTCTCGATTAGTTCTACACGATCAGTCAAACCTTTTACATCGTTTTCTGTAGCCACTCCAAACAAAGCACTAAATGCACTTCCTACAAAAGGTAACAAAGATCTCTTGTTTCTTTGAGGCCTGACAATGTCTTCAATTTTACCCTGTAAATTTCTTAATACTTCTACAAAGGCAGAATCACTATGGGTTAGTATGCACTTCCGTAGTTCTTTATCTAACTGGTTCAAATGTTCTTCCCTTTCTAATATTGAATTGACATTAATTTTTACTACAGCAAAATCTGTTAACAGTTCACCTTTTCCATGATTTTGTATCAAGGCCCCACTTTTAATGTCTATTTCGCAAGTGATACCGACCACCAGGGGTAGGATCAGAAGGAAGTTTTTCCACCACTTCCTGTAGAAGTTGAGAGGACCATGGATTAGTTTTTACAACCTTCATATGATTCCAATGGGCATACCTTACATCTAAATTCTGTTCATGTATCAGCTTAAATTTATTATTCCTTTCCCTTTCTAACACTCTATAAGGACCTTCAAATTTGGGAGATACCTTTTCATTTGGTCCTTCCTTTACATGTACCTTTATATATACTTGTGAGCCTATCTTCAGGTCAGTCATGGAACTAGTTGTGTCATAGTATTTCTTATTTACCTGTTGGCCCTTTTCTAAAGATTGTCTGGTTTGTCTTATTATTTGAAAGGTTCTTTGCAGTTTCCAAGCTATATAGTCCTGGTAATCATATGTGTGCCTAGGAGGTTTTGCGTCATCTAACAATGAGTTTGGCAGTCTTTTCTGATAACCATAAAGCAAAAAGTGTGGGGTTTCTCCTACTGTCTCATTTACTGTGTTATTCAAAGTAAACTGAACGTCCTCTAATGCTAGGTCCCAATCTTCTGTAGTTGGACTAATGATAGTTCGCAGTACATCCAGTATCTTCTTATTGGCCCTTTCCACTGTCCCATTTGAACTCGGCTTATAAGGGGTTATCTCGCATTTCTTTATCTCAAAAAAATTCACAAAGCTTTTTCATTACCTCACTGGTGAATTCGGGTGCATTGTCCGACAAAAGTACCTCCGGACACGAATGTCTTGTGAGTATTCTGGTCTTTAAAGCTTCTGCAACAGAAACTGCAGTTCTATCTCTGACTGGGACAATTTCTAAATACCGAGTCAAATAATCAATGAATACCAGTATATATTTATTTCCTCTCAAAGTTTTTGGAAAGGGTCCTATATGATCCATCTGAACTACCTCAAAAGGGTTTAAATTACTAGGATATTTTTCTAAAGGAGCTCTGACATTTACATGACCTTTATGCCTATTACAAGTTTGACATTCATTTACAAATTCCTTTGCTTCTTCGCTGCACTTAGGCCAAAAATAATTTCTATTTATTGTTCTCAGAGTCTTTTTGATTCCTGGATGTCCTGCCAACTTGTGGGTATGGGTTAGAGTTAATACTTCTTTAGTCAGGGTGTCAGGCACATATAGTCTAGAGCAAGCACTCCTATCCTTAGCCTTCTTATATAATATCCCATTTATTAATTCAAAATCTGACCTAGAGGTTTCATCTTGTAGCAAATCTCCTATTATTTTCCGGATACTTTCTTGTTTCTCTTGTTCTATTTTAACTCTCTCCAAATCTAAGTCTACGACCTGACAGCTGAAACAAAAAGTGTTAGTTGTGATAATTCTTTCAGTATCCTCTTGTGCTCTAGATAATCCATCTGCTAAAGTATTAAACTTACCTGGAATGTATCTAAATTCTGGAGCAAACTCTAGCACACTAATAAACCATCGATTAAACTTTAAGTTATTAGTGAAAGCTCTTTTCTTAAATAGGTCACAGATGGGTTTATGGTCAGTAAGTACATTTACTTTGTGTCCTAACAAAATGTGCCGAAACTTTCTCAGTGCCCAATAAATGGCTAAACATTCCTTTTCTGTGGTATTGTAATTTCGTTCGGCCGCATTCAGGACTCTACTTGCATAATATACTACCCTCATTCGGGTTTTTGCCTTCTGTAACAAACCGCTCCTATTCCTGTATTCGAAGCATCACATGCTAAGTAAAATTGCTTGCTAAAGTCTGGATACACTAAGATAGGATCTTGGATTAATTTCTCCCTCAACTTTTGAAAAGCCTCCTCTTGCTCTGCTTTCCATTCAAACTCTACATCCTTCTTAGTTAATTCCGTCAATGGTTTAGCTATAGTAGCAAAATTTTTGACAAATGGTCTATAGTATCCTATCATCCCTAAAAATCTTCTTACACCTTTCAAATTTTGTGGAGCAAGATATTCCACAATCGCCTTTATTTTTCCTTCTTGCATGCGTAATCCATCAGCACTGATCACATGTCCTAAATATTCTAATGATTTCCTCAAGAATTGACATTTCTTAACCTTTATCTTTAATCCTGCCAGTCTTAGTCGTTCTAAAACGATTTCTATGGTCCGAAATGGCTCTCTATATCTTTGCTAAATATAATGACATCATCTAAATAGACTGACACATTCTCTATGTCTCCTAAGATCTGTAACATTAACCTTACAAAAGTCAATGGAGCTGATGTTAACCCAAATGGCATTACCTGAAATTCTAAGTGTTCTTTATGTGTGCTGAAGGCAGTTAATGGCTTTGATTCTTCGTCTAAAGGTACTTGCCAATATCCACTTAGTAGATCTAAGGATGAGAAGATCTTTGCTCCTCCTAACTGAGCCAAAACATCGTTTATTACAGGCATGGGCATCCTATCAGGAACTGTGTTCGCATTCAACTTGCGATAATCAATCACTAATCTGTAACTTCCATCTTTCTTTGGAATCAACAACATGGGAGAATTATAAGGTGATTTAGAGGGTATGACCACTCCTTCTTCTTTCATTTCTTCTATCATTTTATCTACTATTGGACGTTGGCTGATAGGTAATTTATAATTAGGTATGAAAAAAGGGTTTGGCTCCATCATCTAGGATTATCTTATGTCTTAACACCTCAGTCCTACCTAACCTATCACCTGTAATTGCTATGCCCTGCCTATATTTATTTAAGGTTTCTATTAACCTTTTACGGTACTCAGGAAAATCGGTGTTATCTATCTCCCTATCTATTCCTGCATCAATGTTTCCTATGGTAAAGAATGCTTCCTCCTCTAACGGAATCATTTTGTGTGTAACTTCTATTCCTGTACAAAATTCTGTACCCGCTAACAAATGGAGTCTTTTATCAGAATAATTCATGACATAAGTAGTACAGGCTAATCCCTCCATCTGAACTAATGAGTTATCCATTCTGACATATTCTGGTAATCCTTCTGGGGTCAAGATTACATCATTATTTGTGTGTAGGCGGGTTATTAAATATACTCTAGTAAGAGTATTGGGCAGTAGTACTACATCTCTAGCTAGCCTAAATCTTATTTTGTTTGCATCTGCTGTGCTGATCAGACTTATCTCCCCAGTTTGTACTTGAGTACAAAAACATGAATCTTCATCTCCTCCTTTTTGAGATTCTGTTTCTCTTAAGTGTCTTAATTCTTGTGAATTCAATGTGCCTAGCAGCAAAACTTCTTGGAATTCCCTTTTATCTATTCTCTCAGATTCTCTGTCGACATTTTCATCCTTAGTATGTGTGCTACCTTTACAAGAAGTAATTTCCCCCTTTCTGGGTGCAATTGCTAAATTCTCTTCTTTCTCCCTTTCTTCTGATTTTACTTTGATTTCCCTTTCTCCTTCTGAACCGGAGTGTGTTTCAACTATCGAAGCGGTCCCCTGCAAATTGGCCAAATTTGTAGTGGACTTGTCATCAACAAGTTGGAAACAGACTTCCT